>NC_060284.1:46840060-47079720 GCF_021613505.1 Equus quagga | reverse complement strand
GTACCAAAAGGCCTGTTTCTGACCCTTCCACTGGAGGAATGGTGGAGTAACATGTTTGTTGTCTTTGAGAAGGAACATTTACTGTCCTTAAAGTGTCTGTCCCAGGCCTTGCAGTGAGGTCCCCCATCTGCACATTGGTGGGCTAGGGACTGCATGTGGATCGTGGGCTGGTTTCTTGTAGTATTATAAACGTGGGGCTTCAGTATCTTCACTTCTGTGTTGGTCCGCATTAGTTTCTAATCCGAAGTGGCAGCATTATTTCCACTCTGTTGGGAAAGTTGGTTTGGTGACAATGATGGTGGTTTTTTTGAGGGGGAGTAGGTGTGGGTAAACAGGGAGTTGAAGGAGTGCTCTGCCTGCCTAAGTGGTCTGTAGACCAAAAACGTTTGAGCATACTAGTCATGTGTCCCCTCCCCAAGGACGCTCTGATAGGCATAGTTCTGGGAGGAAGAGAGACTGGAGGAATTGAAGCTGCCTGGGAGGGGAGGTATTAGGATTGGTTTCTCTGCCCCCTACAGAAGGTCAGAATGCTTGGAGTGGGACAAAGAGACTGTGGCCCCGAGAGGCGATCTCTTGTCACCTCTCTTAAGGATTCCCTCCCCACTGAAGAGGCCCCTCTCTGCCTAACACTCATCCATTCTCAAATTTGCCATTGAGCACCGTCTTAAATGTGGTATTTTAGGACACGTCTGGAGTCTAGGATAAGTTCCCTGGCCAGAATCTGGTGCATCCTATCTCTTTCCATGAAACACATGAGCACACCCATGAGCACACTGCCTGCCCTCTGTATGGCCTGGTCCCTGCATTCAGAAGAGGTCGTCACTGCTGCCTAGGGTGTCTGCATCTCCAAATCTAGGTGACTTGCATTTATGGAGCTTATTTGTGACCTACTGGCAGTGGAGATTGTATTCATGCGTTGTCTACACCCTTGCAAGAATTCACAGATGGGTGGAAGGAGAATGGACTTTGGAGTTAGAGAGCCTGAGTTTGGATCTCAGCCTCACCGTGATTGATGCCTGAATCTCAGTAAAATGGGATGATACCTCCAAGGGCTATCTTGACAGTTAAACACACTGAGGTGTTCTAATCATCTTAATTGCTTTGAAAAATGTCTGGAACACATAATAAAAGTGTTCAGTCAGTGGTTCTCAAACTTGGGTGCATGTTGGAATCACTGAAGGAGCTTTTAAAAATCCCGGTCTCCAGGTAGCAACCCCAGACCAATTAAACCAGATTCTCTGGGAAGGTGACCCGGGCATCAGTCTTTCAGCTCTCCTGGGTCATTCCAATGTGTAGCCAAGTTAAAGAACCGGTGTGTGAGTTCCTTAGTGCCAGCCCTTTCGGCTCCAACACACACACAGACGCACCGCCTGGCACCAAGTTTAGTCAGTCTTCTGTCCAGGTGTGGGTTGGGCCGCAGTGTCTTCTGGATGCTCAGGCAGAGTCAGGAAGGCAGGTAACCCTCCGTTTGCCAGTCCTCAATGCTGAATTGGTATTTGTTACACGGTATTTGTCATTCACTTAGTGTCTGGATTTAAATCAGTAATTAGTGATTCATGTGGATTCAAGAGGACAAACAAGGAAAGCCCTCTGGGAGGTTTGGGCATGGGGTGGGGTTGGGTGGCTACTGTGGGAAAAAGCTGAGTGGAAGGGTGGGGCCCAGGGCAGGAGAAAGAGCCGCCAATGGGAAAATAAGGAATTGTGACATTTGTGCCTTTTGTTTCTTGTGGCTGCGCAAGAAATGTCAGGCTGCCTGCTGGTCCCCTTGTGGTTCCTGCTCCCGGCCGCCCTATGCAGTGGAGCTTGGGCCCTGACACCGGGCACTGTTATCTTCCCTCCATCCCAGCCTCATGTCTAATGAGGTACCGTGGAGGAAAACAAGTCTTAGGGTGGTGCTGAAGGGGAACACTCACAGACCAGACGCAGGTGAGAGTGGGACAGTTTAGAACTGTGGATGTGCATTGTAATCTCTGCCTGGTTTTGTGAACCCCACTGATGAAATCTCGTCTTTTCTTCCCGCTTGATGATTCTCAGTGGGGCAGAAGGGAGCCTTGCCACTACCTTTTTAACCTTGGGGAGCGGAAGGTGCTTGGGGAGGGAATAAAACCCACATTGGGGTCTTATTTCCTGCCTGCAGTCTAGTGTGGTCTGATTCGTGCGTCAGCATTCTTGTTGTGTCATGCAAATTAGTGTGTAATGTGAATTTAAAGCAGCAAAGAATCCCAAGGTTTTATGCCCCTGTGGGTCACACACCTGGAATAAAATTTTGTTTGCAAAAAGTGGACTAAGGCTAAGTGCTCTGCAAAGTGAGACTGATTCGGGTGCCATCCTCTAGAAATGGCAATTTGAGTTAGAAAACCCTCTGACAGTATGTGAGGGGATATACAGGGTCAATCTCCGAGATTCCTGCAACTCCCTCGACATCATTAGACCTGTGCTTGCTGTTCCTCTCCTTTGCCAGTGTCTAGGAGTTGGATCAGGTTCCACTTTTCCTGCCTGTCTGGGTGCTGATCCTGCCCATGTCCTTGTCCTACTGAAGCCACTAGGGTACTGATTCTTGTCCTCTTGACCACTGTGTCTTGTTTCTTCCTATTGCAGCTCTGGTTGCCACACCCAACTTGGGAGCCATTGGCTGCCACGGCCACCCTTGTTCCAATTCCAGAGCCCTCCTGAGCCTGGGCCTGGTTGAGCCATGAGGATAGTAAGCTGTCCACTACCGAGAATGTGTGGAGCCAGAGGGGCAGAAGATGAGAGAGAGAGTAGGGGCTGCTGTGAATGTGGCATGAGTGCGAAAAGAGGGAATGTGGAGAGAAAGGTGGTTGAGAGGCTGTGCCTGTATCTCGGAGCAGCCTGTGTGAGTGACAGTGACATGGAAAGATGACAGCAAAGTGGGAGAGAGAGAATAGGATTTGTGTCTGCAAGACAGGAAGGGAGTAATCAGGAAAGATGGATATAAGCTTTAGGCACATAAGGCAAATTTCGATTTTTTTGCATAGCCGTGAAGTATTATGCCTCCCAGACCAGTGCTGATTTTGCAAACAAGATGAAATAGCTTTAAAAGTGTTAGCAATGAAAATGTAGGAGGTTCGGACATCTCTGGATCAACACAGGAGAATTTGTAGATGCTAATGATCATTTGTGTGCTTCTCCAGTGGGAGAGAATTTCATTTGTAGAGTTTGAGAGGCCTCTTGTTTGAATAGGATGGGACTGAGGAAGTGATCACTTACCTCCCAGTTGGTTAGGGAAGACTTCTTAGGGGAGAGGCCAGAGGGTGCTTCCAAAAGAGATTGAAAGGAACTTTGATGTTCTGATGGTAGTGAGCTCAGAGGCAGGCCTGGTGTGATCAAAGGCAGGAGAGAAGGAAGAGGCAGAGGAGAGAAGTGAAGTGGCTGGGGACAGGCGGGGGAAGGCTTCTGAAGCAGGAGGTTGAGGATCATGATTTATTGATGAGCCGACACCTCTGTCCCAACAGTTGTTCCAGAGGTAGTGCACTTCCCTTTCCTGAGGACCATTTTCAAGGATGCCAGAGAAGGGAGTTCTTGTCAGAAGGACCAGACTGGTTAGGATGCCATTCAACTCTGTGTGCACACATCACTTCTGCTTACATCCCCATTGGCTAGAACTTGATCATGTGACCATACTTTGCTGCAAGGGAGGCTGGGAAATAATATCCTTACTTCTGAGTGTCCAGCTAAAAAGTGGGGGTTCTATTACTGTAGAGGAAGGAGAGAGCAGATTTTGGAGGGACAGCTGCTGGTCTCTGGTGTAGTCACAAAGCTAGTAAGTGGCAGAGCAGGGTTTTGAAGCCAGGACCATTTGGTTCAAGTTCTGTGTTCTTCCATCTAACAAACTGCTCCCTCTGTGTATGCAGCCCAGCCCCTGACCTCTAAGAAACCTTGTTGGGAAGGCCTGAGCTAGGTGAACCCACAGTTGTTACATGGGAAGCAACATAAATCAGCATATAATTAAACACTCAATGTGGTGGTCTTAGCAGTAGTACTGTAGTGTTTATAGGATGCTTATGTGCCAGTCACTGCTAAACACTTTATATAGCATGCCTTTCTATGTAAGGTGCTTAAGGACCAAGTCTGTCCTGTCTGAGCCCCAGAACTCAGCCTTGTGCCTGGCACAGAGTAACTAGGTGTTCACTTAATTTTTTGTTGAATCAACAGTTTCATGAGGTTAAGTGCTGTTTATTGGCTCCCTTGATCAAGATGAGGAAGTTTAAGGGTTAGGGAATTTAAGTCATTTTGCTCAAAAGAAAAGAGCTAGAAATTGGCAGAGCCTGGATTTGAATCTAAGTTTGGCTGGCTATAGAGCTTTTGATCTATTCCACCAAACGGGTTCTAGGCCTTTTTTGTGCTGTGGTAGTCTGGTAAAGCCTATGGACTCCTTCTTAGGATAGCATGTTAAAATGCATAAATAAAAATAGGATAACAAAGGAAATCAATTTATACTGAAATATAGCCATCAAATTATGAAAAAACAAATCTGTGATATAGCAATATGCTTTTTTAATAGCACATTAAATAACAAGCTCTAACAGCAGGTCTAACAATTACTGTAATTATGGCATAGCAAAGAGTGAAAATGACATTTTGAGGTATCTACACCAAACTGTGATGTGTTATGAAAGTGTATGTGATTTCTATTGTGACAAAGTCACAGGTCCTGCAGACATTACCATGATGGTTGCCTACGTTCATAATCAAAGGAACAGTTAACATTTACTTGGAGATTAGTGGAAATAATGATGTAATTTTTTTTCCCCATTCAAATTCACATACCTCCAGAATTCCGTCCGTGGACCCCTGTGAAGTTCAAAGTCAAGTTCAATGTAGGTGGTAGTCGTTGGGAAGAGGACTTGGGCTGGGCTTCAGGAATGGGCAGGGTTTGACTGGGGAGGGCATTCCATGCTCAGCAGAGTCCTGAGAACGCAGAGGAGTCAGCAGTCATAATGGTGATAGAGTGGCCCTTTAGGGTTTGGAGAAATGACTGTCACTGGTTTTAGGGACAGTTCATGTGGGATGATGTGGACACAGAATTGGCTTAGATTGTAATGAGTTTGGGATTTGGGCTTAGATTGGGTCTCTGGAGCCCAGGCAGACCACTTCCGCTGAGCCCTGGCCTGGGAACTAAATGAAATGGCTCCACTTGCTTTCCTCCTGTGGTCCCTGGTCTTGTGCATCCTGAGTTATGGCTCCTTGATTAATATTTTCAGGTTCCTTTGGGAGTTTCTTTCACCGTGATTGGACACCTGTTTCTTCGCAGCTTCAAAGTGAGCACAGCTATTCCTCGTAAAGAGTTGGTTTTTAATTTAAGGAAATTTAGGACACCTGTGTGTGAATGCCCCTGATTTTCATAGAAATGAGTGGTTGCATCAAAATCAAGCTTATATTTGTAGAAAAATCACATATTACCAGATTCCCTCATCAAGAATCCTTTATTAAGTGACTAATTGTGGGCCATTGTGGCAGGTACTTAACAACGACCATGGCAATGGACCTCCCTTGACTGGAATCCTCAGTTAAACAGGATTTTGTTTTTATTTATTTATTTATTTATTTTTTGAGGAAGATTAGCCCTGAGCTAACTACTGCCAGTCCTCCTCTTTTTGCTGAGGAAGACTGGCCCTGAGCTAACATCTGTGCCCATCTTCCTCTACTTTATATGTGGGACACCTACCACAGCATGGTTTCTTACTAAGTGGTGCCGTGTCCCCACCCGGGTTCTGAACCGGCGAACCCAGGGCCGCTGAGAAGGGGAATGTGCGTTGCGCCACCGGGCCAGACCCTGTTTTTATTTTTGAACTCCACCTTTCAGGAAGGCAAAAATCACAAGATGTGGTAGCAAGGATTTGTTCTAGAAATTAGCTTCCAGGCCACAGTCAGCCCAGTCTCTACATCTTCCGCATCTGTAATTATAGTAGCAGGAGAGAATGATGAGCCTCAGGGCACTGCAAGATCGTAAATCAAAGATTAAATTATATTAACTCTACCCAGGCTGGAAAGTGGTCAGATGTATTTTAAAAAGCTTTATAAGAGGCATTATAATAACGAGAGTTGAAGCAAAGTTTTTGCCTAACCGTCTATTAACCCTCTAATTAAATTCGCCCAAATACTCTATTCCCCATCATCCAGGTGACCCGAGCTCTGCTGAACACAGCCCTGGTCCTTGCTCCCTAGGAGATGATAATCTCAGGCCAGCAATAAAACAAATGGTAAATCACTTTGCAAATGGACAGGAAGACATTGATATTATGTACTCTCTGAGGATGGCGTCTATTAGGGAAAGAGAAGCGAGGCAAGTTTGTTCTTGTTTTCAGCTCAGCAGGAGAAGTGAGGGAATTCTCTGTCCAGGAGAGGGACGAAGCTGGAGTTGCTCATGTGTGGTCAGTCTGGAAAGGCTTTCTGGAAGAGCTGGCATGTTAGGCATTTCTTAAGTAAGAGAAGAATGAGGTCCAGGCAGAATTGTGGGGTGTAGGATACCCTGGGCATGTGGGGCTGCTTTGTGAAGGCTTCTAAGCATGGAGAAGCCTGAGTGTCAGTGGGCCAGGGCCCTAAAGATGCTGGTTGGTAAGAATTGGAGCAGTTGGTTGGCAAAAGGTCTTGGTATTTGGGCCAGAGACAGATGGAAGATACCAGAGCGTTATTAAGTGGATATGCTGGAGGACCAAGGGCAGAGGTGACCAGGGAGAGCAGGAGGTGTCCCTGGAGTGGGGAGTTCAGGAGGGAAGTGAAGGGGACATGTTCTGTATCAAAAGAAGAGCTTTTGTGTATCCATCAAAAAATCATCAGGGCAAGAACATTCTAACAAAACTGTAAACTCAAAGAAGCTCATATCCAGTCTTCCAGTGGTGCCTCTTCCCCTCATCTTCAGGACCCTGCCCCTTTTTAAAACAGGGAAAAAAAGTCTGATACCAGTTTATGTTTTTTCCCATTATGATTCTTTGATGTGGTGGAGTATGTTAAGTTGGCATTATTTTTGTGGATTTAGTACTGTTTTTCTTTGTAACACCTGTTTCCCCATACTCCGGAGTGCTGTCCATGCCTCCTTTTTCATGATGACTTCTGAGAACACTGTCTCTGCCCTCACAGGGCACTGGATCCTGCCTGTGGTATGTTGTTGACAGAGACATGTCATGAGGCGAGCTTCCAACTTCCTTCTCACGGACCCCTTTTATTAACTTCCTTTTCCCCAGGAGCGCCATAAGTTTGAAATCTTCTGTCTCCCAGACAGACAGCAAGTATTAAATAGTAATCAGTCTGTTTTCATATGTGATAACCAGTGTGATGGCTCACACTTGATATAGTCCAGCTCTAAAACAAAATTAGCCTGGTGCTCAGGGTTGCCGAGGACCAGAGGACACACTTAGGCAGGTGGTGTCATTGTTAGGTGTTTTTGAAACCTCTCCAAGTGTTACTTTGAGATCTCTAGGGAGCTTGGGTAATCTAGGTGGTGTTTGGCCATTGACTGGTTACGTTGGTGACCTTGATTGACTTTGCTAGGAAGGACTTTGAGTAGGAAGAGGAACAGGAGGCTTGGAGGTGAGAACCATCCATTGCCTCAGGTCAAACCACGCCTACCCTGTCCTGGCCAGGTATAACATACTTCTTTTTTTTTTTTAAAGACTTCCAGAGAATGAAATTTCACAACCTCTTAGGTGTAATACCCCCATCAGGAAATCTTAATTTTCCCTGAAGATTTGATTTGAATTAAGTCTTCATTTAAAACAGCAAATAAAGTGCTTTATGGTAAAATCTTATATAAAAGTAAGGTGATGAGAGATTGGTTTCAATTTCAGAGAGTAGCTTGTATTTGTTTGTATGTTTGCGTTAGTTTTTTGAATTTTCTTTTTTTTGACATATGTAACATGTAAATGTAGTTCTCTTGTGAAAACTCCAGGCAGTTCAGACAGAAAGTAGAATGTGAAGGCTCTCCTCTCCATCCCTTGTTGAGTCTGACATATGCTCTTCACAGTTTGATATAGATTCTTCCAGATCTCTTCGATAATTTCTATGCCTATACTCACACAAATGGAGATTTTTTTTCCTGACGTAAATGGAATCATACAGAGCATATTGTTCAACAGCTTGATTTTAAAGAGGTGATTTACTTCGCTCTTTTTTCAGATTTAATTTTATGGCCATATCAGAACTTATTTGGTTATTTTATAGCTAGTTGAAACTGTAATTTGTGGACTCGTTGGGGAGTAGTGAGCCTCACTCGATAGCTATATAACGGAATAATTTTGTCTTGCTGTATCAAGAGCAAGAGTCATAATAAAAACACTACCCTTAAATTTTAATGCATTTAATGAAAATAATTGACTTGTTTATTCTGAATATTTTCTCTAAAAATGTAAATTTAACAAATTAAGCACATGTATTTTAGCAACTATTTTAGTTATAATTTTGAAATTATGTTGAATTAAAATAAAGCCTGTTTAAAACTTAAGAGGACAACCATAAATTCTGGGTTTCATGTCTAATTCAGTCAAGGGTTCTCGTTTGTTCAGAGACTAGGAAAAAACTGAGAGAAGTTTTCCTGCATTTTCAATTCCTAAGTGCTTCCTCCATTTAGAATGAACTGGACTCGACTAACCTCTAAGGCCATGGCTACCAGACATTTAAGACCTTCACCCCAAGGAAGAGAGCTTTTTTTCCTCCAGCCCTGCAGAAGCAGCGATGGCTGTAAAAGATTATCATTTCAAAGTGCTGGGTTGCTTCTCAAGTTCACTGATATGACTTTCTTTAAAACCCCTGGAGCAAAAGCAGGTTTCTTAGATGATTCGCCTTTAGACCTGATTTTTAAAACAGTTGCTACTTCGGAGGGATGGTTGTTGGATTCACGTATCACAGTCAACCCTTCTTAAACGTCAGGGTTTGACCTGCTACCACCCATCCCACAACCACTGTTCTGTTAGAATCTACTTACGATACTTCCCTGAAAAGACTTTGCCTCGGTTCATTCGGCAAATATTTGAGTGCTTGCCACAAGCAGTCATTGTTCTGTTATCTCAAATGCCAGGAATTAAAAGCTAAAATCATGACGAACATTTTAAGTAGTCGCCTGATATGTATTTTTAATCTTCAATAAATAGAAAGATTAATTAAAACACTCTGACATTAGGGAACTCTTTTCTATTCCTAAGGTAAGTCTTTTTTCTATTACTTAACATCTTTTCTTCCAGTTTTGTTCTCATCTCTTCTTTAGCCACCATGAATTACAAATACTTTGGGCAGCTCTGGTGAAGGGCCCTTTAGGAGTAAGAGATGAATACCAGTGATGGAGGGAGATTAGGAGTGTTGGGGGGGTGGGGGTGGGGGGGAGGCGCGGGTAAAGGCAAATTCTTTCTTTTGAAAATCTGCAAATATCCCCGGTCTTGGAAATGTGGAATGTCCTTATTAACTGCTGGGGAAATTGTCTGTCTGTGGGAATTGGGAATTTCATACTTAGTTCTGAATTTCTAGGAAGAACAAAAGAGAAATAGAGCAATCATGTACTTCCCATCAGACAGGAGATGGCATCCACACCAGGCTTCCCTGAGGACCCCGTGTTGGAGGTGTGGTGGTAAGGTTGATGTCTCTCCCACCTTGTACTTGGCCTCCCTAGTTCCCTACAGAGTGACTCCTCTTAGGGGGCTGTGGGAGGGGAGGCTTTGGGGACAGCTCAGGGTCCCACGGTTCGGCCTGTTTTCCAGGAGCTGCTGTGTCAGCTCAGTGGGGTGTCAGCTCTTCCAGATCTCTACCTTGCCAGGTACCCTCTGCCGCCCTGGGGTTGGCCCTAAGAAGGGAAGGATCTGTACTTTTCTCCACTGTCACTAGTGCTTCTCCCTTCTCCATGAGTCCTCTAGGTCTGCAGGTCCCAGGCAGGTTGTAAACTGTGCCTGGTGGAAGTTGCCTTTGCCCCAAGGCAGGTGGCCCATGTTCCCCAGAACCTCTGTGCAGGGTCGTCCTTTTGCCAACAAGCCCCACTTCTCAGAGGCTTTTCCGCTTTTTCTCATCGGTTTTGTTCCACAGTGGTTTTGTGTTGGTTGGGAGATGGATGGTCTGTTGGGAATGCTGCTTCCCAGATGGACATGTCTGTGAGTCTATGAGGAGTGCAGATAGAGTCATTCTAGGCTCACCCCCAAACTAGACAACTCTCTGTGACATTGTTTAGAAATGATTTGCTGAACAGTTTCTTAATGTCTTCTGAAGTTTCGGTACAAAAGATAGCTTGCTGAACAGTTTTGCAATCTGTTTCTGGTATTTCATTTCAAGAAAGCAAGATCACCAAGCACTCTGCTAGCTCTTTCTCCTTCCTCTGTGAGAGCGGGTGATGGCCTCTTGCCCGGTGTTCTGGCACCTCTCTGGCTGGGAGGAATGACGTCCGTCACTCCTTTCTCACTCTCATGTCGTGAATCCAGCTCTTAGGACTGGCTCTCCACCCTGAGCAGTGGACTTGTAGAAGGGAGAAATTAGATCGAGAGCTACTGTGCCTCTACGCTTGAATTTATTTTGGAAGAGTCTTTGCAGATCTCATGCTTATTCCTCTTGTTTTAAAGGAGAATTATTCTGGAGGTGATGAAAAGACTGTGATAGCCTGGGTGGTGGGGGAGGGGGGCGAGTGCAAGGAGGACTGGAAACCGCCCCTAACTGAAGGGAAAGAGACTCTGATGTACATTGTCTTTGTTTTAATGAAAACCTGACGCAATACAAAGATTTGCCTTTCCACTCTTACCCCCACTGCAGAAGAGCTGTGATTTCCCATATTTGGAATTTGGGGAGAGCCAGGCCTTATTTGAGGACAAGGCCAGATTCAATCTTTGCTTTGGGGGAAAGTAAGTATGAGAGCCTTGAGGGCTGTGGTATTTATGGTGAATCTGTGATTACTGTATGTGCCTCCTTGTCATAATTTATTCAGCAGCCCTGATGTCCTGGAGCTGGTGCAGTGCCCATCAGTAATCTGACTCTTGTTTTCTTCTGCATATTTTCCCTTTTGCAAATATATAGGCATTTGGCTTTAATCAAGTAAGCTTTTACTCTGTCATCTGTAACCGGGGTGACTGAAGTCATGTGGAGGATTTTAAGTAACTAATCTCTTAAGACATTCAGAGCATAATCTCCGCCAGCCCCGATCATCCTGGTTGCATCCAAGAGATTTGCAAAGTTCTGCAAAGGAGGCAGGACGGGACTTTGGCATCCTTCGGAGAGACCGGGTGTCCTCCTTGCTGGCAACAGGTTGTTTGTTGCTTTTGGTGTGGGGATAGGGCCTGCTGATCATCTGCTCTGTTAAGAGCATTCAAGATGCTCCATGAATGTGACCAGTGTGTTACTAACTCTCTGTGCTGGGACAGAGAACAGTGACAGGCCAAACATGCATGATGATACTGTCCGAGCTCATTGGTGTCTGTGCAGTGTGTCCAGGGCTGGTTCTCACAGAGATGTTGCAAAATAGATAAGGGGTCTGCTGGTCAGTGGTGTTCACCGACACTTTTCATTAAATTATATCGGGTCAATCAAAAGGTCAGGGGTGCAGGATCTAAAGTTTTCACGTGCTTTGCTTATAATTTGAATGTGACTTCATATATGTGTTGTTGGTTAGACTAAACTGGACTACAGTTGCTCTTCAAATTGTCATTTCTTCATTTTCTTTTTTCCACCCGCTTTCTGATGTTAGCTCAGGTTCTTGCTACCAGAAGTGTCCTGCAGAAGAATTGGGTGACTATTGCTCTAAGTGCAGCCTTTGATACTTTCGCTTAACGAGGTGATAAAATACCTAACAATGTAGACTAATGAGGAGGGTTAGTTGGAATTAGTAAAATGTCTGAATTACCAAATATTTTTCAAGAACTTCATTGTTATTACTTTAGTAAACACTGTAACTCAAACTAGGCTAACAGAGTGCCTAATAAAGATCCTTGGGGGATCCTGCTTCAGGAGAGCAATAAGAATGATTTGCAATTAGCGTACCAATTGTTTATGTAAATGGCGAGTCTGAAATACTAGATTGTGCTTGAAAACAGTTTGTTCTCTTAAGTATTTTAAATAGTCCCTATGAAACCCCATGTATGTATGCTGCTGATGGTTTATATGTGGCATAAAGACCTGTTTTGCAAAGACCTAATTCAGCCTTATCAGCAATATCAGCAATTCCAAGCTAGTGAGGTCTCTGATCCTCACCTCCCAAGATTAGTTAGATCACTCTGCCAAATGCTTCCATAGCCCCGGTGCTTGTCACTTGTAACATGAATTAATAGGTTTAACAAATATCTAATGTGTTCTGCCACATGCTTGGCAGTGTGTTATGTGGAGGAGACGCAGTCATCATTCTTGTGTAGTTTATAGGCTAGCAAGAAGTCAAGCAGTTAACAAATAAATACAGTAGTCCCCCGTTATCCACGGGGAATATGTTGCAAGACCCCTCAGTGGATGCCTGAAACCGTGGATAGTACCTAACCCTACATATACTGTTTTTTCTGATGCATACATACCTTTGATAAAGTTTAATTTATAAATTAGGCACAGTAAGAGATTAACAGCAGTAACTAATAATAAAATAGAACAATTATAACAATGTACTGTAATAAAAGTTATGTGAATGTGGTCTCTTTCTCTCTCTCAAAATACCTTGTTGTACTGTATTCATCCTTCTTGTGATGATGTGAGATGATGCAGTCCTATGTGATGAGATGAACTGAAGTGAATGATGCAGGCTTTGGGACATAGTATTAGGCTGCTACTGACCTTCTGATGATATGTCAGAAGGAGGATCACTGAGCCATGACGATGCTGATGGTTGGATGTCAGGAGCGGACAGTGTCAGTGGTTGGGAATCTGAAAAAGGGATGATTCATGTCCTGGGTGGGCTGAAGCTGGACGGCATGAGATTTCATCACGCCGCTCAGAATGGCATGCAATTTAAAAGTTAGAAATTGTTTATTTCTGGAATTTTGCATTTAATATTTTTGGACCATGGTTGACCACGTTACAGTAGCTGAAACTGTGGAAAGTGAAACCGTGGCTAAAGGGGGACTATTGTACACGTACAATTAATTACATTAGTGAAGCTAGACTGTTCTGGTTTTGTTTTATTTTTGAGGAAGATTAGCGCTGGGCTAACATCTGCTGCCAATCTTTCTCTTTTTTTGCTGAGGAAGGCTGGCCCTGAGCTAACATCCATGCCCATCTTCCTCTACTTTATATGTGGGACGCCTACCACAACATGGTGTGCCAAGCGGTGCCATGTCTGCACCCAGGATCCGAGCCGGCCAACCCCGGGCCGCTGAAGCAGAATGTGCAAACTTAACCGCTGTGCCACCGGGATGGCCCGAGATTACTTTTTAATTAATGGTTTAAGGCACTAGACTGTAAGTTCCATCAGGACAGGGATTATGTCTGAGTTGTTGGTTTTGGTGTCCCGGACCCCTCCTTATTCTGACATACGGTTACTATTAGGTTGAACCGAATGACATTGCCCTGTCTGTAGGTCAAAAATGGTTGAATATCAGCAGCGTCATACGGTTCTGATGCTAATAGTTCCCCAGTCAGTATGTATTGAATGCTGAATGCATGTCGTAATCAATGAGTTTTTATAACAGGCTGCATTTAACACAGTTTTCTTTAGCCAAAGAAATGCCAGCTACAGAATTGGAAAAGGAACTCCAAAACTTCAAATAGCTAAAACTTGTGGGCCTGTGATGTAGACAGGGCATCAGTGGGACTTTAGAGCCTTGTGCTCAGTGTATTTTCTGTGCAGTTCTTGGTACACTTCCCAGTCAAGAGTGGAGGCGTGGGCATTTGGGGTCTGGAGTGCCGTCAGTAGCCCAGAGAATCTGGACGAGTGTGCTAGAAAGCTGAGATGGAAGGCAAAGGCAGGAGCAGCGGGCCCCAAGGAGGAAAGAGGGAGGAGAGACCTAGCAGCACAGCTGAAGGAGCCGTCCCTTTGATCCTGAGTGAAGGGAGCGCTTGATTTTCCGACGCAGCCCTCCTGCATGCAGGGATTCACATTGTGCCCACCATGGGCTCAGTTACTTGCTAGGCGCTGGCATTCCTCACTGTGAGTCTCCTTTGTGCCTGATCGGTTGTGGGCTGGAAGCAGACCACTGGCCCATTGGAGGCAAGGGTTGAACTGAGGAGAAGGCCCAGCTGGGCCCTGCTGGGAGGAGCCCAGCACTCTGGCCTGGGGCCTGCTCCCTCTCTGTGGAACTGGGAGTCGGGCCCAGCCTAGGGTTTGGACTAGAGTTTCCGAAATCTCCTCTGCTAACTACTTTTTTGCATCTGTTTGGATTTTATGGCCCTCTTTCCCGTTTCTATGCACAAATGTCCAATTGTGCCACTCTATTATAATGCTCACTATTTTCTCACACCCACAGGATAATTTCTAGTTCAGCTCAATTCCACAGCTATTTGTTGAGCATCCTTATGTGCCAGCACAGGATGGGGGTGGCTAGTAAGGGAAAACACAAATATGTGACATTGTCCCTGCCTGTGGCGGACACTCTTGGTTGCCTACACAACAGCTATTCTTTTCTGTTCTTGACGGCAGAGCCCTGATTTGGCTTGAATGCCACGCCTCTCCACCCTCACTACTCAAGGAAAGATGACCCTGCTTCCAGCTCCAGGGTGAAAGCTGATTGATCTAACCTAGTCATGGAGGCCCATAGTTTAGACATGGGCATGTGACACAGTTTTGGCCAGTGAGATATGGGAAGTCTCCTGTGGGGATTCTGGGAAAGACGTCTTCTCTCTTAAAAAGAAACACAGAAGAGGGGACAGCTCCTTCCACTAGCTTCTTGGCAATGAGGCAGCCATCTTGTCACCATGAGGAAAGCAAGTCTGTTGAGGCCAACACAGGGGAAAAGATGGGAAGAACCAGGTCCTGATGACAGAGCCGTGGAAGACCGAGCAGACTGGCCTCCATCCTTCTTGTCCTCGCTGTTTGTGCCAGTTGAGTTGGTGTTTTCTACTACTCGTAGTCAAAGGCAATCTGTGTTAGACACTCCCTCAAAGGAGCAGGAAATAAGATTGATTTTTATAGAACAATACAATTCAGATTATCATCAAAAGGTATACTATAGCCAGAGCCAGCGCTTAGCCCTGTGGTAAGCCAGAAGGGAGAGAGGTGAGTACGTTGGTGGGAAAGGAGATTGTATTTAGAATGGATCCTGAGGTCGGATTAGGATTTGCGTAGGAAGGGCAGGAGGGCATTCCGAGAAGCGGATGGCATGAGCAGACCTGTGGAGACAGGAGTGGATGTGGCACTGTCAGAGAACAGTGAGGTTACGTCCTGACTAATTCCACAGGCAGATTCTAGAGCCCTGAGAACTGCAGGCTTGGAGGGGGACCCTCGATTTATGCAGTGGGGAAGGATCGTGGGCCCTTGAGCAGGGGAGAAACTCACCTTGGAGGGAGGATTAGGCAGCCATGTACCAGGCTGATGGAAGGAAAGAAAGTAAAAGCCGAGTGACCAAATTCAGTCATAGGTGGTGAGATTTGAGGTGAAAGCAGTAGGAAATGGGGGAAGATATCAAAGGAAAATTGTGAAGGAATCAAATAGCAATTTAAAGGTGGGTTGATTGAATATTGAGAAAGGGGGAAGTCCAGAAAATGGGTCTAAGTGTTTGAGTTGATGGCTTGGGAAATGACATAAAATGGAAATTTGGAAGGGGGGATCCATTTTAGGAAGATACTCTCTGGTTTTTGCCACTGGGGTTTTGAGGTAATAACGGAGGTTGTAAGTAATGAGACCTGGAATTCATCTGAAAATATGGGCTAGACCTTGAGAATGAGAGCTCAGGGCTTCAGATGATGTGGCAGGGACAGCCGCTCCCCCGATGGGCATACTCCTCCAAATTTCCCAAGTTTTGTTGGGTTGTGTGACTACCTTCAGCCAATAAAATGGGCGAGCAAGTGGCAGATGTCACCTCCTGGCCAAGGCAGCTGGGAGCCACGTATTCCTCCATTTCTTCCTCCTATGCCATAGCATCTTTGGGGCCAAGGGCCAGGGGCTGGGGGTGTGGCCACAAGGGGAGGAGGGCTGCCCTTCCAGGGTCAGACTTTGCTCCAAATCCTTGAATAAGCCAGCCCTGAAGCTGTAGCAGAGTGGCATTGCTACCTGCTATTTGTGTAGGATCGAGGTGACATGTGGTCTTCAGGTCACACTTTTCTGCCTCCTTCTGACTTGGTTTGCTCAGAGGTCAGTGATGACTGAGCTAGAGCTGCCTGGCCGACTTTCACTCTCCCTTTGGGGCTCTTAGTGTTTTTGGAGGGCAAGTTTACTTCCTGGCTCCCCCAAGGCCCTTTAGCTTTCTGGGAATGGGGATCGCTCTTCATGACCAGTGCTAGCGAGATGGCTGCTCTCTCCGTGGGTCGCCAGAATGTCAAGTGGCTTGTAGAGGGGAATGTTTTGGTGGCTGGTATCCACTGGTGCCCAGCTTAAGCATCTCGATCATCAGGTTCAAAGTGGAGTTTCAGGAAAAGTTCCAGACCTCCAGACTAGCTAAGAATGAGGTGCAAAGCTCATCTTTTTTAGTCTTTCCTACTCTCAAAAGATTCAAAATGTGCCTTTTCTTAAGGGCCCAGGAGTGTGGAGCTAGGCGCTTGGAGTGCCTGCTCTTCGTTGCAGGGCTGTGTCTGTTCACTTTGCCTGGCCGACTCACGCTGTTTTCCTAAGGGCAGAGGCCCCCGTGCAGTGCTGGGAGGCATTTGGCATCTGGTTTTCGTCAGGCAGCAGTAAAAGTGCAGATGCTGAATCTGATCTTGCTTTAAACCAAGCCGAGTTAGATGCAAGGGAGAGGCCTTTGTGAGGCGCCTCTGCTGCTCCGGGGGTGATCTCTGGTGGGTCCTGTTTCTCCTCTCACTGGAAACCTTGACTCCACAAACAACCAGAAGAAAGCCCTTCAGACCTGAGGATAGCTGGCATTGGCCACTTGGGCTTTTCTTTATGATCTGAAAGTTTCAAGACAGGGAGGGACCAGTGCTCTGTCTAATGGAGAGTTGGTGTTTGTATTATTCCTCCACTTTCAACAGAATAGAGGTGTCATCAATATTTGTTCCTGCCATTCTATTCATGAGCAGCCACTCTTGTTTTACCCACTGCTCTCCCTGCCTCCTCTGACAGGCCTAGAAGGTCCACGTCTACTCCCAGGGGGAGGATGCCCCTGGAGCTGTCTGCCAGCCTGGACTTTCCTTTGTCCATCTGTCCACCCAACCGACATTCAATAAGCTTTTGTTGTTGAGCCAGCAATAGGATTTGGGGCAAGCTACTTAACTATTCTAAGCTTCCATTTGCTATTCTGTAAAATAATGGGAGCTATTCATTTGGGTTATTGTGAGAATTACTTGGGGCCATCCGAGGAGAGTGCTCTGCATCCTGCCTGGTGCCTAATAAATGCTCAGTAAATGGTGGTTGTCGTTATTGTTGCCCAGGGCCAGGGCTGCCACCCTGGTCAGCTGCCTGGTTTCAGGTTGCCTTAGACACATGTGGCCATTTGGAGATTGGATTTAGGCCATAGTACATAGTTGCTGAGCCATAAAGGCACAACCTTTGGACCACATTGTCACCTCCCTCAGGATATCTCACTGTTTTTGTTTCAGTCTTGGTGAGGCCATTGTAGCTGGGCTCCAGAAATCTCTGAGCCATTGACTGAACACACCAGCCCACTGAGTGTTCCCCAGCCTTGGCGTCATTTGATGTTGAGAGCATCGTTGGCCCTGAGGGGCTTCCTCACCCCATGGTTTGGGCTTTACTGCCTGGGTCTCACCTGCCCTTCAGCTTCCGCTTTTTTGCCAGCTGCCACACCTCGGCCTCTAAATGTCCGACCAATGAATACACCGTTTTTACTTGTACCCTCCTGCATCTACTCAAGTTCCTGTTTCTGTCGGTACCGCTTGCCCGTTCTCTAGGATTCTGCTCATTTTGTGTTCTCTCCTGGCCTTTCAGGGAGCGGGGTTGGTGTTGTCTCACGTACTGTGCTGGCTTTCATCGAAAGAACCTGCACTGGCCATTTGCGTGTAAGGGAATGGCAGGGATCTCATGAGAGTGTCCTGGGGAAAATGAGTGATTTATCACAGGATGGCGGGCCGGGGGAGGGTTCAGGGCGATGTATGTGTTACCTGAGTTCGGATCACCTGAAACACAGGCATCTAGCAGGCAAGGACGTGCTGGTTAGCCACCAGGCTTTCCTGATGGTGGCGATGACCCATGACCGGAGGGACCCACCGTTTGTTCTCCCAGCTTCCTTTGTTGTCCCAACTTAGCTGCTGCCCACTCCATATTTCACCACTGACAGCTCACTTGATTCTGCCTCTGGCAGTCTTGGTTTACTGTGAATACTCCTCAGTGGCCACTTTCTGCCTCATTCCAACTCCCTTCCTGTGAAGTGAGGAAATTCTCGCCTTGGCTATTTATGAGCCAGAAACTAAGCATGTTGGCTGGTAAGTGTGTTATGCTAAGAGAAACTTTTAAGAATTTGACATAATAAAGAACTGGCACCCATTCATTTCCAAGCCTTTTAAAGTTCCTAGAAAGTTCCATTCTCTTTTTGACCCCACTCCCCAGAAATCTCCAGCTTCCTCCTAAAGATAATGATAATGGCATTTAACCAGAAGCCAGGCAAAGGAATGCTCTGTCCTGGCGCCTGTGGGAAGTGGCGGGGAACTGCTGGAACTTGTGTTCCATGTCACAGAGCCCAAGGGTTCAAACAGCCCAAGGGAACAAATCGCAGTGTGTTATAAAGGAGACTTTGTCCTGCTCCAGCTCAGCTCTGTATTTAAGTGACGACTGTGCAGGGCGTTATGGGAAGGCACTTAAATGACCCCTCGTTAAGGTAGAGGAAATGAGAGGCCTGGAGGCCACAGCCAGGCTGGTCTTGAGTGAAGTGGTCAAGTCAGCAGCTGTCTGGTCCTCAGCCCTCCCCTCCCTCTCTGTCCTGTCCCCAGTCTCCACCTCCCCGCTCACTCCCGCAGCCACATCTGTGGGCTTCCCTCCACCCCCTCCACCCCGTCCACCCCCTCCACCCAACCCGGCTGCAGCCTTTGTCTGTTCTTCTCCCCACTGTTTCATCCAGCTCATCCCTGACCTGGGCTGGTTGGAAGGTTATGGATCAGTAGAGTTGCTCGTTTACGTTGAGGAGGGGAGGCAGAAGCTGACGTTTGTTGAACCCCCATTTGGTCCAGACTCTGCACCCACACACATTCTCTCACTTCATCCTTACAGTTTCGGGTCGGGGGCTGTCACATAGCCTATCCTGTACAGATGGGGCAGTTGAGGCTGGCAAGGTTATGTGATTTCTCCAAGTCACAGCCAGCATGGACCCCCTTTGAGCTCTACTTAAGGAAAAGGAACCAGTATCATTTTAATCTGCTTTATTGTAGTATAATTTACATCCAGCAAAATTCAGATCTGATTTCTGTTACTACAGTTTTGCCCTGTCCAGCACGTGGTCCACGTGGAATCCTGTAGTATGTAGCCTTTGGAATCTAGCTTCTCTCTCTCAGCTTAATGTTTTTGAGTCATCTGTGTGGTCGCATGTATCTAGCTCATTCCTTTTTATTGCTGAGTAGTAGTCCATTGTACGGCTATGTAACATTTTGTTTATCCGTTCCTCGCTGTTGGACATTTGGGTTGTTTCCAGTTTTGGGCTGTTGTGAACAAAGCTGCCCTTCTATGTATGGACGTAGGTTTTCATTTCTCTAGGGTAAATACCAGGAGTGGGATTACTGGGTCATATGGCAAGTGTATATTTAACTTTATGAGAAACTGCCAGATTGTTTTCCAAAGTGACTGCCATGTTCCTACCAGCAGTGTATGAAGGGGACCTGGTATGTTTGACTTCTAATCTAGGGCCTTTCTGGTCATACCATAGAGTCACTAGCTGCTGAGGTGTTAGTGGCTGATAATCTTGTTATAGTGTCCTGAATCTTCCCTTTTAACAGGGGATTTCTGGAGAAGTTTGAATGCTGGAGAGGTTTTCTCCAGGAGGGCTGTTGGTGCCTCGGGACAGCCTTCTCCTCTCACGGCTGCCCACCACTCAGACATCCTCCTGTACTGGCTTTCCTCCTAGCTATCACTTGGGTTCATAATTAAGATTCACCTATAGAATTCCTGTTGCTGTAACTGGGACCCATTTGCAGCCTGTGGACACTGGAACATTCTAAACCTGTATTGCTCACTTCCCCGGCTTTCATGGGCCCCACTGATGCTGTCTCCTGGCCAAAGCTGCATTTAGAGATACCCTCTCCCAGTGAAGCCCCGTGCAGATGCTGCTGGGACCCTTGGGGACATGGCCTCAGCATCCTCCTGCTTGCTCGGGTTTGCTGGTGTGCAGGGCTGTGTGGGGCAGCCGCTGCTTTACGAGCGTCTCAAGTCTAGAGCTTGATGCTCAGGGCTCTTCTTAACAGGTGGCCTGCCACTGCAGTTTCCTCCATTGCTTTCTTCTTAGGTCCCTGAGGTTTTAGCAGGGCCAAAACTGCACAGGGTCGCTGTCAGATCACAGTTGCCCTGGTGTGGTGTCTCGGGGAGATGGAGAGGAATTTGAAGAACATATGGTTGGGTTTACTTTCTGTTTATTTGTGCCAGCTTTTCCTGAGTGGGGACAGCTGATAATGGGTGTTCTCTGGTAGGGGTACAGATGAAGGAAGCGTGGGTCCTCCTTTCTTTCTTTCTTTTTTTTTTTTTGAGGAAGATTAGCCCTGAGCTAACTACTGCCAATCCTCCTCTTTTTGCTGAGGAAGAGTGGCCCTGAGCTAACATCCATGCGCATCTTCCTCTATTTTATACCTGGGATGCCTACCACAGCATGGCGGTGCCATGTCCTTACCCTGAACCCCGGGCCGCCAAGGAGTGGAACGTGCACACTTAACCACTGCACCACCAGGCTGGCCCCGGGTCTTCCGTTCTAAAGGATTGATGTCACCAAGTGAGAGCACTGAGCACAGACATTTGTTCTGCTGCGTGGGCCATGGAGCGGCCTCACCAAATCTGGGCCTCGGGTTTGGGGAGCATGGAGACTAGCTGGAGGACCCACCCACTGGACTGAAAAGACTCCCTCCCTTGGTGTGGGAAGTCCTGGTATCCTGCCCTTTCCCTGACTCCTTCTAACTTTATGATCTGACCTTTCTGGACCTCAGCTTCCTCACTGTGGGATAGGCACAGTTGTCCCCATTGCACAGGGGGTTGGACGGTCAGCTGTACTGCACACGGGAAAGCTTCCTGTGCACGGAAAAGCCCTTCTTACATGCAGGGTGACATGAGACCTGGCCTTGGCCCACCTCCTGCAGTGTGCTGGGGTGGGCAGGCCGGGCTCACACCAGGAAGCCACCTGCTCCTCCACTCCTCTGGGACTGCTGTGCCTGCACCCGCAGGAGGATGGGGCGTGGACGGGTGTGACTGGGGCAGGCTGGCCCGGGGCGATAATCAGCTGAGAATGGCTGGCCTCTAAGCACCCGGCATGCAAACTTCCTGCTTGCTCCCTCAGACTGACAGTAATAAATGCACAAAAGAGGAGAGAGCTACTGCCAACCAGCCAGGAGTTGAGGACGAGGACACAAAGCACTGTCAGTGGAGTGAGTCAAGGCTCCTGAAGGTCATGTGATGAATGTCCCTCCTCGATGGGATTTCTTAGTGACCCAGAGGCGTGAGTAGAAGAGTAGTTGGGATTCAACAACGAGGACGTTCTGATGGCTGGATCTTTAGAAGAGGGAGGCTGTGTAGGGGACAGGGCACTGATCTGGTAATCTGGAGACCTGTGTTCTCTAAGCCCCTTTGTCAGGAACTAGTCGTGTGACCTTGGACGAGTTGACCTCAGTTTCCTTTGCTGTAGATGAGGGCGTAGGACCGGATGATGGACTCTAGAGCCCTCGGCAGCTTTCGCGTTGCATTTGGTGGATAAAGCTCCACAGAGGAGCTGGTGTACCACCCCAGCACCGCTCACTCTTCACGCTGGGCTTTTCGGACTGAGCTGTGCTGCCTGCACAGGTTTGTAGCCTCCTTTGTTACTGGATGGTAAATCCCTGTGGTTAATGAATAATTGCTGTAGGGGCAGAGGTGGAGGGAGGGAAGACTGAAGTTAAAATGGGTGGGACATACAGCTTCCACCAGGTGAGATGATTTCAGGCACAAATATGCAGAGGAACCTGAAAATGACTTAACTAAGCAGTTTTTGCCGTGGGCTCGCTGGCAGGTGGCCCTGGTGGCGCCCTGCTGACATCTGCCACCCTGAGATCCCACGGCCCAGCGTGGAGTGGTGTGATTGATGGCGCTGCCGGGGCGCCCCTGCCCAGGAGCAGCTCTGTGCCTGCCACCGCCATGCCCTTGTGTTCAGGGCACGTGGGCTGACAGTCTCACAGTTTCCAGTTCTAAACCATTGGCTCTAATTATTGTCGAGGCTTTTCCTTTTCCACATTTTCTTACCCAGTTGAGCAGATCTGCTTCTTCCCACAGATGTGACAGGGGTTTTTAGCTCTCTTCCAGGTCAAATTTTGCTTTGTCCCGAATCCTACTGTTTGTTTCTTTGAGGTTTGTCTTTCATATCCTGGGGGTCCTGACCAACCAGTGCCTGGACCCCTGCCCCAAGCATGGGGACTCAGGTCCTGCCTGCTCTAGCAGCGTGGAGGCATCCAGAATTCTAGGAGTATTCATCATGATTACAGTTTCACTCAAAAGCACGCAGTATGATCTCTTATCCTTACTGATGTCATCCCAGACTTAAAAAAAAAAGCTAAGGACCAATTTTTTCTTCATAACAGGTAATTCTTGCACATAATAAAAAGCAAATTTGGGAGCATGAAAAAAATTGAAATGTTCTGTATTTCCAAGTAAAATTTTATGCAACACAAACTGGAGTGATTTTTAATGGTGATCATTGTATCAATCATACTCTTAAAATCAGGTAACATTTTATTAGATGGTACAGTGTTGTGAAGGGTCATCAGAAGCACCCATCTGAAAAAGAATGTTCCTGACTCTCTTGACTTAAATCCTGATACAATTCGAAAGCCCTTCTCCCGGCTGCCTTTGTCCCCTGCTGCCTGCAGCTCCGTGGCTCTGCCCTTTCTGAAGGCTGCCTTCC
Source organism: Equus quagga (assembly GCF_021613505.1). Lineage (NCBI taxonomy): Eukaryota > Metazoa > Chordata > Mammalia > Perissodactyla > Equidae > Equus > Equus quagga. The sequence continues at coordinate 47,056,663 of NC_060284.1, read as the reverse complement.
ACAATTAGAGGTGCTCTTCTTTTTTAGATATTCTTTACTCTGGTTGCTGCTACTGCTTTTCCTTATTTTAATTTTTTATTGTGGACAATTTTAAATATCTAGTAAAGTGGAGAGAATAGGATGATGGACCCCCATGTAGCCATCACCCAATTCCAACAATTATCAGCTCACAGTCAATCTTGTTTTATCTGTATCTTTACTCACTTCCTGACCCTTCCTGTATTATTTTCAAGAAAATCCAAGGAACACTTATTTTTTTTTTTTAAAGATTTTATTTTTCCTTTTTCTCCCCAAAGCCCCCCAGTACATAGTTGTATATTCTTCGTTGTGGGTCCTTCTAGTTGTGGCATGTGGGACGCTGCCTCAGCGTGGTTTGATGAGCAGTGCCATGTCCGCGCCCAGGATTCGAACCAATGAAACACTGGGCCGCCTGCAGCGGAGCGCGCGAACTTAACCACTCGGCCACGGGGCCAGCCCCCAAGGAACACTTATTATATTTTCATGTGTTGTTGAAAGCTCTTGTTTACTAAGCTGTATTTATTAGTAATTTGTTTTCCGATTTAAAATTAATTTTCAGAATAACAAGGAGGTAGCATTTCGTCCCCATCAGATGGTGAAAATGTAGTAGTCCAAGGATAACAGGAGTTGGTGAAGAGACAGAACAAAAGGAAGGCTTAAACACTGACCTTGGGAATATAAAATTGGTGCACCAATGTTGCAGAGCAGTTGGGCAATGCCGAGAGTTCCTGAAAATACCCCTAGATGAACATTTCCAAAAGTATTGCAGTGGAAAGTGGGAAACCACTAAAAAGTTCATCAACAGGAAGATGAACAAATAGATTGTGTTATATATAGTGAATAGTCATACAGTAGACTGTGGTATATAGCAATCGAAATGAATGCATTAGAGTGACATTTGTCAACAAGGATTACTCTCAAAAATATCTTGTCAAGTAAGATGCAAAAGAGTGCATACAATGTGATACCATTTCAACGGTTTTCAAACAGTAAAAACTCTCTGTATTGTTTGTGGATACATATGTGTATAGTAAAAGCATAAAAATGCACTAGAGTGATAAATGCTGAGTTCAGGATGTTGTTATTTCTGGGGTGGGTGGGTGGGGGTGATAGGATTGGGAAGGCAGTGAAATGGGGATTATAGGAGCATCTGTAATAGTTGCTTTCTTTAAAAAAAATCTAAAGCATACCAGGATTTGGCAGCCCTAGATGTGCACAGGTATTTATTATTCTTTATGCTTTTCTGTTTTAAATACTTCCTCATTCAAAAATTAATTTAAGAAATATGTAATTGTTCTTTATTTTCTGATGAGCTTGAGAGGGCCATTGTTGTCACGTGATGTTGTCAGTGTCTTGACTGAAGCTAAGAAAAATGCATATTTTCTTTGTTACCTAATGATAGTACATCATGGATCCCCCTAAATTTAATGGATTTCTAGAAGCCCTTGACTCCACGTATTTTCCAGACACTTATATCAATAGTTAGAAAAAGCCAAGTAATGAAGCCCTAATGATTTGACTTAACAAGCTTAGAGAAGAAGCAATTGCATTGTGTTTTTTTGTTCCTTTTGGAGAAGGTAAGGACAGCGTGAGGGGAGGAGGCTGAGGGGGCTCCCTCCGTGCCTGTATGTGAACCGGTCCTAGATGCAGCTTCCCTCCTTTCATCTGCAGTTGGTTAACACTTGTCTCCACGCCTGAGGTTTGCACTTCATAGGGCAGGCAGGCCTTGGAGGAGGTAGGATTTAGATAATGACATGGTTAACTAGGTGTGTCGCAGGATTAAGGGCCCATTTTTAGCAAGACATAAACCCTTGAAGATGTGGACCCTGCCTGTCTATCTTCACCTCTGCTCACTACCTACCTCCTTTCACTCTGCCCTTCCAGCCAGAGCCTACACTGGCCATCTCTGAACTCACCTTTTGCCCTCTGGCGTTGCACGTGCCCTGTCCTCTCACGTGGAGTGAATGCCTCCTCATACCTGTTCCTGGGCTGCCACCCCGACTCCTACTTCCTTCCCAAGACTCAGGTCAAGGTCATCTCTGTGTCGTGCCCTCCCTCACTTCCCAGGCTGACCCCACCCTCCCACAGGACCTGTACAGTTGGCTCCTTATCTGGTTGGTGCTGAATTCCATGCCTGTCTCCTTACCTGTGACTTTTCGGGGCAGTGATGTGGGTGGAATGGTTCAGAGGACAGACTCCATATGTCGCCCTAGGCTGATTACTTAACCTCTTGGTGCCACCCTTATTGGCGAATGAGGAGAAGAGTGGTACCTACCTCATGTGGTTGTGAGGGTTAAATGTATAAAGCATTAAAATCAGGGCCTGGCGAGACTCCGGGCTGTGAGAGTTAGCTGGTGCTGCTACTATTATTTTTCCATTTCTTCCCTTCCTCTCTTTTCTTTTCACTCTTTCTCTTCTCCCTCTTCCCTGCCTCCTTCCTCTTTTTCCTTCTTGTTTTTGGCTCGCTAACATGAGAAGTTGGAGAACATTGTAAGCAAAACCTGTAGGGTGTGAATGACTAATGGTGGGCTTAGGGGAAAAGACACATTTTGGAAGGACTACTGGGAGTCAGGTTAGATGGATGGAGTGGGGCTAGAATTTGGACACCATGATACCAAGAGGAGGAGTTGGGACTTGAAGGGACCGGCAAAGTAGAGTCACTGGGCCATGTTTGTATGGCAGGAAACTGCCATGGGAGACATGCTGGGTGGATTGGCTGGGGCGGAAGGAGAGAGTGGCAGTAAGGAGACAAGTTTTAAAATATGCTAAAGACCTTTAAGATTAAAGAATGCCTGGATTGGTCTTCTGAAGGTGGCGGTGGAACGGGAGAGATTCTGGTGAGAAAGGAGCAGGACTTGCTGGCTAGATGAAGGGGTCAAGGAAGGGAGCTGCAGTGTCTGGCTCTGAGATTTCTAGCTTGTTAGACTTCAGGAAGCCAAAAAAAGAGTGAAGATAGTACAGATAACACATTTTTTAAAAAATTTATTTTTATTTTTAATATGTGTGGAATGACTTAGATTTGGCATCACACTGGTGTATTTATTGAGAATACCTACTGTGGATGCCAGCAAGAGACACTGTGATGGAACACTCTTACAGGCAGGACACGAGCAGGGAAATAAGGTGCCCAAGCATTGTCTTCAGAGTTCTGTGGCTGGATTGGTGTGTCGTGGGATTCTATTCTGACCTTTCTGCATTTTTCTGATGAGTTTTGGTGAGAATAGAGTCATACTCATTAATCATTTGAAGTCACGTGACTTTAAAACAAGGAGGGATAGCAAGTAGTATGTTGGTTGATATGGAAGATGAAAAACAAGATAGGCTGACGGTCTGGATCCTGTTAGGATGGAACAAGGATTGATGCAAGGTTCTGAGTCCAGGTGCACAAGTAGGAGGAGAAGGCTGTGGGAAGGATGGAAGGTTTTAGTTGGCAGGCGTCAGTCATGCGATGTGGCCATCAAACAAAGCTGCCTTGTCTGTACTGAAAGAATTTTGGTGTCTAGAACCAGGATGTGGTGGTCTGCTTGCTCCACGCTCAGAACACACATGGGAAACAGAGTGAAGTTCTGGTCAACATACCTGGAGGACAGAGGCAGACTGGAGCCAGTTGGTAACAAACAGGGAAAGGAACTGAATCCAGGTCATACATGCAGCCATGAAAGGTCTCGGGCCATTCAGCCTGGAGAGGCAAAGCTTCAGGGCTTCTAGATGGCAAGCTCCTTGAGGGTCAAGGTTGTTCCTGTGCATCACTCTCTAGCTTTAGTGCCTCCTTCAGTGTCCGGTGCCTAGAATGTGCTCAGTTATTGCCCATTGAAGGGATAAGTAAGAGACTGGGCTTGTCCTGTGTCCAGGACCCCTACGCCCAACTTCAAAGTAAAGAAGGACTTTGTCGTAGAGCTTCCCACCGGGGCTGCCATCAGTGGAGATGTGCCTCTGTGGGGAGAATGTCCTTAGGTACGGGGAGTCAAGCTTAGGTGGGTGGTTAGACCAGAGGACCCCAAGGATCTGTCATTCTTTATGTGAGTCAGGACTTTTTTGTGGAGGAGAGTAAGCGCGTTGGGTAAAAACCTGTGATCACTGAGAGTGGCCAGGAGTGAGTAGATTTGTAAATGCATCTGCTGGCAAACTTATTTACAAGTGTACCCCCACCACACTCTTTTATAATTTCTAGATAAAATGCCCTAATTTGAAATAGCATCGAGTGGAATTTAAGTTAATAGTGTGAATTGCAGTCCCATCTGCTCAGCTTCATGGCCCAGTAGATCTGCGAGCCATTTGTCACAATTCATTTTAAAGCCAGGAAGAAACATACTCCTGGATGCTGTCCAGGGCTTCTTGTGGAGATGCCGTCTTTGGAATGTGGAAGGGGTGGGTGGGGAGAAAGCTGGGGTTGGGCAGAAGGAGGGCCATGTGCTGGGAGGCAAGAGACGGGGGGTTCCAGTTTCCCTCACTGGCTTGCTGGTGACCTTGGCTGAGTCATGTAACGTCTCAGGCCTCGATGCCTGATGTAGAGGGGCCTTGGCAGACCACAGCTTCTCCAAGTCAGGGGCTGGGCCACGTGACCTTTCATTGATTCAACTAATATTTTTGGGCTCCTATTTTGTGCCAGGCACCGTTCTGGAAGCTGGGGATCCAGCAGTGCCAATACTCTTTTAGTTTTAAGACCTAGGATGCTAAGTACATCATTGTCCATTTCATTAGTGTGACTGGAGAGCAGCATTTCTTCCAGGCATGAGAACCATGCGCATGAAAGCTGTTCTGAGCTCGGGAAAAGTTGTCACCAGCTTTCCTCCTGATGTGCTTGAGGCCTGAAAGGGGAGCTGGGGCCAACTCAGAAATGCATGAACCTCGAGCCATGAAGTCTTGGATAGCTGAACAGATGGTTATAAAAGCAGCTTTGAGTATGGAAGGAATCGTACACCTGGTGTGGGGAATTCTTCCTGGGCAGGTCATTGTGGAGTGGGGCTCTCAGGACAAAGCAGGACAGGAAAAGCTCAGGGAAAGCAGGACAAGGGGCCCTGGTTTATTTGAGGAGAGGCTGTAGGGGGCTTTCAGAGTGGGGTGAGGGGTAACGGGAGGCACCTGTGAGGAGGGGCATTGTTCTGTGGTGGCGGGCATACAACGCAAGGAGAGAGTGACTGCCTGCCTAAGGGGCACAGAAGGCTTCCCAGCAGAGATGACAAATGAGCTGGGCCTTAAAGTGTGACTAGGAGTTGGCTGGGGGTGGGGTAGAGAAAAGGCCATCCCAGGTGGAGGGCTTTGGAATCTTTCCGAGTTTGCCTTCATATTGTAGGTGCAGGTCAGGGACCCCAGAACCAGGTATTGTTCATTTGATTCTTGGAATGATGGTGGATATACTTGAGGGCCCAAAAAAGAGGATGGCCATTACAGATTTGAGAATGAGAAGTCTTTGTGCTTAAGCTGCCTCAAGTCTTTTCTGCAAAATGATGGCTGCAGAACAAAGTCGTTCCTGCTCTGTGTGTGGGGAGTTGGAAAGAATGAGGAGCTGGGAGGTGGCTGATGCAGCCCCAGGTGCAGAGGCCTGGAGACCTGGACAGAGATGTGGCTGCAGAAAGGAGAGGAAGGAGTCAGGTAAAGAGTTACTGTGAATAAGCTGAATTTAGGGACAGTTCCATGAGTAAGGGTAAAATTAAGGAAGGAGAGGTGAACACAGACTCCTCTATGCCAGGAAGAGAACTGAAGAAGGCAGGAATCAGGGGGAGTTGTTTTAGAGGAATAGGCAGTATAGGCAGACAGTGAATTTATTGAAACAGATTTCTAGCATTAGTGACTGGAGGGTTTCATCAAGTTCAGTTCCTTAAAACCAGTAAGAAGTGGGAATGTGCAGTGAGTGTGAGATGGGGCCTAGACATTTGGGATTCTGCTGTTAGAGGCAGGTTATCAGTCATCTAGTGCTGTGTGACCAATCACCCCAAATCTTAGTGGCTTAAGACAAAAATCATTTTATTCTCTTTCAGGGATTGCAGGTCAGGACTTCAGGAGGGGCTTGGCTGGTGGTCCTGGTTCAGGGTCTTTTGTGTAGTTTTAGTCAGCTGGTGGCCTGGGCTGGGACACTAGGAGCTGGAAGAGAGGGCCAGCATCTCATTCTTTTCACGTGGTCACTCCTGTGAGCTGGCTTGGGTTTCCTCATAGTATGGCGGGCTCAGAGCAGTCAGTCTGCTTTCGTGGCAGCTCAGTGCTCCCAGTGGGTGTCCCAAGAGAGCCAGGCAGAAGCCTTCATGACCTAGCCTTGAAGTTACAGAGTGTCACTTCTGCCATAGTCATAAGCCCACCCAGATTCAAGGGGAGGAAACAGATCCTGTCTCTCGATGGCAACAGTATCAGTGTCACGTGAGCAGAGCATGTGGGATGGGAGATCGTGTTGCAGCCAACTTTGGGAAGCACACATTGGCTCATTGGGGAAATTGCATGAGCAGATGAACTCCCTAATGGTGCCATTACAGGCAGAGGAGAGCGGAGGGCACCACCTGTGGTTTGCTGGGCAACCCAGGTTACTGGGCAAGAGGCAGGAGAGGAGGCAGCAAGTGCCTGCGGAGCTGTGGGCAGGGATGGATGGGGAAAACCAGGAGAGGTTCTGGGCGTGAGACCAGGCTTGTGGGAGCTTGAAGGCAGATGTGAATGAATGAGGACGGGAGAGATGTAGGTTTGTCAGGGACCACGTGGCTCTTGTTTATTAGTTGTTTTCTTCACTAGCTTGGGCACTCCCCACCCCATTTTCCCCTTAGATTTCTAAATGACAGTCGATTAGGAGAAATTTTAAATTGTCCTTGTCTTTTTTATTGTCTGCCTCTTGTACTTTGGCATGGCATATATTTTTATTCATTTATTTTGGAATAGGTAATGCAAGCATGTGTTTAATTTAAAAGGATACCAAAGGATGTAGACAGTGAAAATTGTCTGCTTCTCACTCTGTCCCCCAGAGACCAGCTCTGTGACTGGTTTCATGAGTCACCTTCAGAAAATATGCTTTCTCCATGCTGCTGGCATGCTGACTGTGGGCTCCTGCTCTCTGGCCTCTCGTTTCAGCCTCCACAGCTCGGAGGTTCTTCCTTAGCCAGTGCCTCCTCTCCAGACCGATCTCCTCCATGAGAAGGCAGGGCCTGCGGACAGGGCTAACCTCAGCCCGGGATTCTGTTCAAGATTTTCTGAACCTGTAATTTTGTGGGTTTTTGTTTGTTTGGGGTTTTTTTTTTGGTGAGGAAGACTAGCCCTGAGCTAACATCTGTTGCCAGTCTTCCTCTTTTTGCTTAAGGAGTGTTGTCCCTGAGCTGACGTGTGCCAGTCTTCCTCTATTTTGTATGTGGAACACTGCCACAGTGTGACTTGATGGGTGTGTAGGTGTGCACCCAGGATCCGAACCCGTGGACCCTGGGCCACTGAAGCAGAGCTCACAAACTCAACCACTGCGCCACTGGGCCAGCCACCGAACCTGTAATTTTAAATGTTGCTTCTAATTCAAGTCAGATTCATTCCGTGTTGGTTCTTCACTTCTGCTTTGTATGGTTTCTGAGTGTTCTTTTACTCCCAAGATCATGATTCTGATATTTTTTTCTTCTGTCATTTACATGTACATTTCCCTGGCAGAGGGGAAAATATATAATTAGGGGAGTCCAAGGCCTTTGAATTTTGGTGTCACAGAATCACACAGTCTTGGAGCTGAAAGGGGACTTTACACATTGTGTAGGTGTTTTCCCTTTTGTGTTTGTTTTGGTTTTTAAAATTTTTGAATTTTTGTATGTAGGGAATTCAGCCCTAGAGAGGAGACTAAAAGACTGTCTCAAGTCCCCTCCGCAAAAAAAAACCCCACAAAACCCCCAAACCAATTCTGCTGTACTTCCTGGATGGATGGTGCCCTGCTGAGACCCCCTGATTCCCTGGTGCCAGCAGTGGGAAGTACCTGGTCCAGCTACGGACAGGAATGCTTGAGCCTGGGGGTATTCCAGATGCCTCGAGTGTGGGGACATTGGCCCTGTGACTGGGCCTGGGGCTGACGTCTCCTCAGCTGGCCTTCAAATGGACAGATTGCCGCTGACCTCTGCGCAGTACCCAAATGCAGTCGTGGAAACCAAAGGCTGTCTCTCTGCAGTGCGCAGCATCGATCCATAGCATTGGAGGCTATTTTTTCTCTCTGAGTGTCCACAGAATTCATTACTTTACAATGAGCCTGTCAGGGTTAGCTGCAGTGAAGAAACTCTCCACTCGGGTCCCAGTGTCTCCTACCTCTGGAGTTTTGCCTTAGCAAGTGACTCCAGTGTTCTGTAAACATACTAATGTCACCATCCCTACCCGTGAGGATTTAAGACTTTTTCAAAGCCCTTTTGTATCTGTTGCCTCATCTGTTCCTCACTGCAGCCCTTTATTTTTCTGGATTTGGCTGGAGGTTCTGTAGAAAGGATTTAAACAGCAGCTCCTTTGCGCCTAAAAAGTCCTCCGTGCGCTGGGGCCTGTTCACAGGTATGGTGAGTTAATCCTGTCAGTCAAGGGCAGCTCTGAGTTAATGAGTACACTCTCTCTTCTCCCCCCTACAGCATGGATTTCCTTTAAAGTCCGTCCTAAGTTTGGGGAGACAGAAATATACGGCTGATAAAGGATTAAAAGCTAATCCCTCAGCATCCATGTGCCCATTCGTTTCCTTCCGGGTTTGCTTTCTTTTCCGCCTCCAAGGGCTCCTCATTCAGTATGTTGGGTGGTTAGTTATTCTGCAGTTATCTGGAAAGTGGTTTCTGAGATGCCGTTTAAATCCTGGAGAGTATGTCACCATTTGATGCTAGTCTGCTGCTGCTGAGAGATGCTGGTCACCTCTCGCCCACCGCCACACATAGATCCATAACTCATCTGGCCGTACACAAAAGACACCTGGTAACTCCGGTGTTCCAGCCGGCACTAGATGGGTTGGAGGCCTTTAGGGATGGTCAGTGTTTTCTGGTTTTGATTACCACGTAAGTATTTTAAATGTGTGCAGCTCCAGCAAAGTGATACACCTTCACAACTATATCCTCATTAATGGGATCATTTTCTATTTTGAACATCTTGGTTGTTTTTCCTCTCTTTTCTCAATCAAGCCTTTTCATTGATTGAGTTACGTGAGTCTGGAGTCCTTGATGCTTTCCAGGAACAGGCTCTGCCCTTGGTGACTTCTGCTGCGTCTCGACCTTGGTGGTGATGATGCCCATTTGGGAGCTGTGGGGTCTGCAGCTGATGGAGACTTTGAGGAGGACTGAATCCCAGGCAATTGGGAGCAGCCTTGAATGAACCATCTTCTGGCATCTTTGTCAAATAGATCGATGGGTTATCACGGCCTGTGGAAGCACCTCCTGTCTGGATGTTTGCCATCCATCAGCTGTGTGACTGTTCTCTGCTCCCTCTGTCCTGCTGAGGGCTGGCTGGAGGAGATGATTTCTAGCTGCATGTGGTGGGTTGGTCTGGGCAGTTAGATGGGCCATGGGAATACATTCTCAGTCTGATGATGACCTCATCAACTCCCCCCCAGCCTACCCTATCTCTGTCCCTGTTCTGTACACCCACCCAGTCACCCAAATTTGGGAGTTGTTCCGGACACCTCCCTGGACACCCCCGCATGCTCTTGACTCTTGACTGCATTTCCTTAGCGTCTCTTCTGCCAGACCTCCCTCCTCCACCCCCAGGGATCTGTTCTAGCTGGGGCCTCAGCAGCTTTCATCTAGATCACTGCAGGAATCTTCTGCTAGGGCCCCTTTCCCGTCACTCCTGCCAGAACCATCCTCCCAAGACACGATTCAGAATATATATTCCCTTATTTACACCCCTAGTGGCTCTCCAGTGCCCGTGGGCCAAAGCCTCTTTTGCATGGCACAGAGCCCACCCTGATCTGCTGCTTCATCTTGGTCTTCCTTATTCGCCTCTGTACCCCGCACCTATCACTGGTAACTGCTGCAGGTCTCTGGACCCTGCAGCTCTGTCCTGGAGCTCTGTGTGTACTCAGGCTGCTCTCTGCTGAGATCCTGGTTGTGCCATCCCGCCCTCACCAGGCAGGAATGCCCGCACTCATCCTGCTTAAAACCTGGTGCAAGGAAGCTCTCTTCTCTGAAGCCTTCCCTGAGGCTCCGTGGTTAGAAGGGCCCCCCTGCCCTGTGTCCTCCTTGCATCCTTCACAGTGCCACGAGCACTTTGCAGCCTCCGTCTACATGTCTGTCTCCCCACCTGGACTGAGGATTTGGGTCTGAGGCTCATCAGCCTAGCACAGTGCACAAAGACGCGGCACTATCAATATTTGTCATGAATGAAAAAGGAGCACGGAGTCAGAGATTGTGGTGCTGGCTCTCCATCCATGGTGACACTTAATTTCTCTGAGTCTCAGTTTGCTCATCTCATCTGTAGAATGGGGACAATATATCTCTCTTACCAGATGATCGGGAAGTTAAAATGAGAAGACACTTGGGAAAGTGCTAGTATGGTGCACATTGGGCTAGTGCCTGGGACTTAGCAGGTACTCATCTGTATTTCCCTTCTCAGGTGACAGCCAGGGAGAAATCCTTAATTTCAGGATCATGCATCTTATTACTACCTTGTGTCTTTTAAAACTGCCTTTCAGAGAGGGCTTCTCATCTCACCTCTAATTAGGGGGGTGTGCCTGGGGAGCACCTCACAGCATCTGGGCTGGCTTTGCCACCATGGGGCAGAGGCTTTGAACCCTTCCTTCTTTGTGGGACCATTCAGCAAGTGTTCAGAACCCAAATTCTGAAGTTGCTGTTCCCCAAGGTTTCTCCAGGGCCTCGGACGGTGCGGCCCACCCTCACTGTCAGAAACAGCCCGGTGAGGTATGTTGTGTCCTTGGCCCTGTGCAAGTCAGCGGTGGCCTGCATGTTAATGCCTGGACTTCTGCTTTCTCAGGATTCTTCCAGCTGTCTGTCATTCAGGTGCCTTCTTTGTACCCTGGAAGGATGGTTCTCATCAGGGCTTGCCATATCTGTTAACGCTGCACAGAGGCATCCAGTTGGAAGAAGCAACAGAAGAGATGCGTTAGAGGCTTGGAAGGGATCAGCATGGAATTGAAAGTTTAATAACTCGGAAAATACGGAGTTTTAGGAAAGTGACTAAACAACTTAAAAAAAAAAAGGAGATGAGGTCAAACCTGTTCACCGAGGCTCGTGAGCAGTATGTAACTCAAATAGAGGGCAATTGATAACCATGTGACACGTCACACACCTGCCCCAGCCAATTTTGCCATCATTTTCTCACTCAAACCTTCCCTGGGTCACATCGGCCTCCTCCCCTACTACAGGCCCCTTGGCCACCCCCTCCCCCACTTACACCTCTGATTCCTCTGCACCAGGATGTTCACCCCTCTCGGACTCCTTTTTGGAGGGGGGTGAGAGGTAAAGTGGTTTGAGAAATGACTTGCGACCGTTGGTCCTAATTACAGGAGTAATCCGTGCAGAGCGCAGAATGCTTAGAAAACAACAAGTGCGAAGAAAAATCACGCTTACCCTCCCACCCTTTAGCATTTTCCTGTGAATTAGCCCTGCACTTTCCCCACATATATAGAGGTATGTGGGTGTGGGGGCATTTTTCTTTACAAAAATACTTTCCAACCCTTGGAGAGCCTTCTTCTCCTTTCACTTAGTAATGTGTTTTCAGCATTTTTTCTAATATTTTTCTCTGTGACTTCTGATGACTGCATGATACTTCACCGCGTGGGGAAGTGCTGTAATTTAGGTGGTCGAGTCTCCCTCGGTGGACGCTCCTGGTTCTGGGAACTCCCCCCGTGGTGTGTGCGTATTCTCCCACCTCCCTGTGGAAGGCTCCTCTGCTTGGCCAGCACAACCCTGTGCATCTTCCAGAGCTGGGTTCTGAACTCCTCCTCCCCAGTTCTCTTCTCTGGGGGCTGCAGAATCCGTCTCCGCCTCCACGGTTCCGTGTTATGTGTCTGTGCTTCTGCCACCCCAGTAAGAAGGAGCAGAGGCCCACTGCTCACTGCCTGTCCACGGCCATGCTCAAAGCATGTTCCTTGAATTGAACTGGAAAAATATGCGACCCAAGGGCTGCCCACAGAGGAGTGCTAAGTGCGAGAGACTGAACCACCACCACCACCGACAACAGTGAAAGTCAAAGCTGAGAAGGAAGGAATGGCCGTGGACCATTGTTATAAGTAACAGGTGCTTGGGAAAATCCCCAGAAGCAGTGTCAATGCACTTGACTTTTAGTTTTCAGTTGAGTGTGGACATTGGTGCTTTATTAATGTTTTAGACATATTTTGGGGTGCCTTGGCATCCACACTCAAAGCAGGGGTGGCCCCCTTTCCCCGTGGTCCCTGCTGCCCTGAGTGTTGTATGCCAGGTAATGGAATGCAGATGCCCATCTGGTCAAGTTTGGCTGGACCTGGGTGGGATGAAGTATGTATCACAAATGGCCCCAAGATCTACAGCTTTGGAGGCCTGGGTAATAAAAGAGTTGCTCAGCCACTGAGGTTGCTGTCTGGGGAATCTGCACCGAAAGCCATGGCAGGGAGTTGCAGGTGAATGCAGTGGCAGCAGTAGGCATACATGAGCTGAATGCTTGGAACACAGAAACTGTGGCTGAGTAAAGGAATCTCATCTCGGAAGAGTGGAGTGATGCTGTCCTGAGGACGTGGCCTGCGTCCAGCAAGTTTTCCAGTTCTGGGCCTTCCAAGGCTTAGCTGTGCTGCAACCCATACTCTTGGGTGGCTCTGATCTCCCGCAGTGTGTCATTCCTCCCCGTCTCCCCCCAGCATACACTTGAGCTAGTTGATGGTGCTCAGCTTCGTGTGATTATCCAGCTAACATCCAAGAGGACGACCCACACATGTGTGGAGACGGCCGCAGTTGAGGAGGCTGATTTTCTCTGCTTCCAGCCAAGCTGCTTCCGTCACTGTTCAGTGCAGCCACCCCCAGCTCTCAGAGCCACCTCCCTTTTATCACAGGAAGCTAGCTGGGAACCTCTGGAACCAAGTGCAAGTGTTCAGGGCTTTTCCTAACCTTGGGGAAGGGGACACTTGGAGCCAGACCCCTGCTGGACTCGTGGGCTCATTCAGTCATTCATCAGAAACGTTTACTGGGAGATCTAAACAGCCCCAAGCCCTGAGCTCCATTCGGGGTATGCACAGGAAGGCACACAATCGCTCATCGTCCACTGATTCTTCCACTGAGAGAGCCACAGCATGCCTCCGGGAGGCAAGGGGATGTGGAGAAGGTGGCTCTGGCCAGCAGGGCCTTGGGGGAGTTGGGAGAAGAAGGAGTGCTTACCGAGCGGCGAGCTGGAGGGGCTGCACCTGGAGTAACAAACTGCTCTGAGGTCCCTCTGAAGACCACCCATTCAAACCTCTATGTCCATTGGCAGCCAGGCAGCCCCCATGTCAGCTCTGTGTCTCCATGGCCTGGGCATTGGGAGACAGGATGAGGGGATGTTGTGTTGAGGAACACAGCGGACTGACTCCTTGTGAGCTTCCTGAAGCCAGGGCCTCCCCTTCGCGTCCAGGTCGTGTTCCTGAGGCCACTGGAGAAGCCCCTCCAGGTCATCTGCATCCCCTGCTGTCCCAGCCAGCTGACATCCTGATGCTGCCCCAGGAAGCCCTTCTGGCATTTTTCAGGAAGGACCTGGGCTTCATGTCCTCTTCCTGGGGCCATGAGAGCCTTGAGGGGGACACAGACAGAAGTCCACCAGCTTCCAGGAGGACTGAGTGTGACAGAAGCTGAGGAAAAGTTATTCCCCTTGTGTGGGGAGGGTGGTGGAGGCCAGTTAAGAGACTGTTTTGAAATCCAGCAGACTCCTCTTGACCAGACTGAGAATCTGGAGAAACTGGGGCATCCTAGGTCCAGAGATGCAGCCTAAAACAGTGGCAGCAGCAACAGTTATGAAATGTATGTTTGTGAGAGGGAATAAGGCATCTGCTGGTTCTGAGTGACGGTCCTTTTACTGGAACTGACTCTAAGCTTGTGGTTCCTAGGCCACTGGACTGGGCAGGGGAAGCTGTGTCAGGAGGCTGCCCTCTTATTTAAAGAAATCAGCCTGACACTCAGCCCATTTCTGTCGTCTTTGAAACCGAATGGAAGGAGACAGTGGTCAGGAGATCTAGGGTAATTACAGGAAGAGCGTTTACAGGCAAGTAATCTGATTCCATCTTTTAACTTTTTTCCCCTCCAGAAATTAGAAGGCAAATGTTGGTACTTATATTCAATTGTAAGGCTTTTCCATTGGATTTGCTGCCTCGAATCTTGGTGGAGTTGGGGAAAGGGTCTTAGGGTAGCCATGGGCATGGTTGGTTAGGGGAGGCTACAGGGCTCCCCCTGGTGGCCTTTCCTTTCAGATGCTGCTTCTGTTCCATCCTTAGGATGGAGATGAGGGGGCATGAGGTGAGGAATATGAGAGGGTGGGTAGGACTCTGGGGCGTTCTCCCTGCCTTTTCTGGAAAAGGAGTAGAGGGTGTGGCAAGAGGTGAGTGACAGAAGAGGAGGAACTGAGACAGAAGAGCAGGGAGGTGTGGTCTTTTGGGCTGGTCCTAATGCCAAGCATGTCGTGAGATGAAAGAGCTATGGATGTGCTGGAAGTGCCCAGGTCTTCCCTGTGGTTTAAGTGGGCAAGGAGAGAAGCTGGAGGATTGTATAAATTCCAGTGAGGAATGGACGAGAGGTAGGAGGCGTTTGAAAAGAGAAGGGCTTGCTTGTTATAGCAAAAAATGAAATAAAATAAATAATTTAAAATTAGAAAGAACCTAAATATCCATCCATGTGGGAAGAAATAAAGTGTGGTGTAACCCTGTGATGGAATACTATACAACTGCCTAAAAGGAAAGAACTGGAATTATATTTAAACTCAAAAATATTGAGGAGGGAAACTGAGGAACATGTCTGTATGGAATGATAACGTTAATGTTAAAAATTGCTGAACAATATCATATATTTTCGATGGTTACGTATATCTGTATGTAAAAGTATTGTTTTTAATCTGGAGTGATCTAACCCTAAGTCACAGCAATGCCAGTCTCCAGGGAAATGAGGGGAAGCAGGATTGGGACTGGTACTCAGAAGAGATTGAGGGCTTGTAATATTTTAATTAAATTTTTTAAAAATAAGTAAGTTAACTTAGGTAAACAGTAGAATGTTTAAAATATTTTTGAAGTCCTAGTGTGGCAGTGCTCTGAGGTGGCGGCTTCAACATTCAGTGGTGAGTGAATTAGGCAGCAGCTTGGAAGCAGGGGCCCTGCCCAGGGGCTCAGTAGCTAAATACCCCGATGTAGGACAATGAGGCAGCCTGGTGACTCAGGGTGCAGAGGTCACCGAGATCAAAGTTGGGCTGGGATGAGGTGAATCATTGTGTTTGCAGTCTTTCTGCTGGTTCTGTAGCTGCTAGTGACACTTTCTTAGAAGGGACATCAATAATTTAACATTTATTAATCATTGTCCTTAGACCAGCACTATTTTAAGAACCACTGGGGATTTAAACAGAAAAAAAAGAGAATGAAAGACTGGATGAGTGATATTTT
Source organism: Equus quagga (assembly GCF_021613505.1). NCBI lineage: Eukaryota > Metazoa > Chordata > Mammalia > Perissodactyla > Equidae > Equus > Equus quagga. The sequence continues at coordinate 47,041,146 of NC_060284.1, read as the reverse complement.
TGTCCTTGAACTTAAAACCAGGCCAGGCCCTCATGTTGTCTCGCCTGACTGTTGATTTGGTCTCTTTGCCTCCAGTCTTGCCCTCTGCTGTGTCGTCCACTTGCCACCCGAGTGATGATTCAGAACCCTAGATGTGCTCTGTGTCCTTCCTTACCTCTGCTAGCCTGCTTCTCACCTGCCCTGTCTCAGGGGAGGGGTTTGCCTTTCTGAGCCCTTTCCCACTTGGCACTGATGCACCGTCCAATCGTGTGACACGAGAGGCCTTGGCAAGCTTCTTGTACATCCTGGAATATATGACTAGGTTTTTGTGTGGCGTGTATTCCCCTCACATCCTTCAAGACCCAATTTAGATGTCACTACCTCTGTGAAGCCTTTTTGGGCCCATTTCTCCTTCTGACAGGTCTTAACTTTGCACCTCACTGCTGTCACATCCCATTGTGTAATAATAATTAGTTTTTTGTATTTCCTTTGGCGTTATCAGCTTGGGATACAACTATGTCTTACTCCTCTCCCCTTCACAGTTTCTGGCCTGATATTCCTCATATTATAATAATACTCAAAAAATATTGGTTGAAAGTGTGATGTATGTCTCAGTTGTCTTTGCTGTGTAACAAATTACACCAAAACTCAGCAGCTTGAAACAGCCATTTTGTTGTGCTCACAGAGTCTGTGGGTCAGAAATTTGGGTGGGCGGGGCAGGGACGGCTTCTCTCTACTCCATAATGTCTAGATCCTCGGCTGGGACGATTCCAAGGCTGGGAGGTGGCCGGCAGCTGAGGCCTGGACTCACATGAAGGCTTGATCACACACATGGCTGGCAGGTGGCGCTGGCTGTCGATGGCGAGCTCTGCCGGGGCCCTGGACTAGAGCACCCTACCTTGGCCTCTCCCTGTGCCTTGGGCTCCCTCATAGCATGGCAGCCTCAGGAGGGTCTAATTTCTTAGACACTGGACACCAGAGGGCAGAGTGGAAGCTTTGTTGCTTTTTATGACCTAGCCTGGAAAGTCGCAGTGTCACAAGCCTGCCCAGATTTAGGGAAGGGAGTAAACTCTTGATAGCATGGTCACATTGCAGAAGAGCATATGGGACAGGAGATAGCGTCCCTGCTGTGTTTGGAAATGCAACCTGCCGTGGTGGGTGGGAGACATTAGTTCCAGAGCTAGAGCTAATGTCAGTTACTTCCACTGCTGCTACTGTAGTTGGTGGCCTACTGCCTACTGGGCACTTATCATGGGCCAGGTACTCAGAGTTTTAAATGTAGTAATTCATTTACTCCTTCAACAACACTATGAAGATTATATCACTTTGCAGATAAGGACACTGAGGCACAGAGAGGTTAAGTTACCAGCAAAGGTCTCACAGCTACTGCCCATGCTGTGAGAGGTCAGGGAGGGGGAAGATTCCAGAATTAGCTTTGTCCTTCAGGTCTGCTGCGTTGTGGCACCACATATATCATGTGGTGATCGATGGCTGTTTCAAGGGATATTTTTGATGGAAGTAAGGACCCAGATGCAGGTCCTTGTGCCCATGGTGTTGAGAAGCTGAGTTGTCCTGGCTCTGTGGCTCTCCTGTGTGTGTAGACTTTTGTTCAGCTTCCCCTGGAGGGTGGTGACACTGACCTAGTAGGGCCCTTCTTTATAAAAGTACTTTTCGTAGTGTAGCGTCTCCAGCCTGGCGTCATTGACTCCCTCACTCCTTTCCTCAGGCTCTACATCTGTAAGGTGAAGTCAATAAGAGTATAGACCTCATAGGGTTGCTGTGAGCATTAAAATTTGTTAATACACATTAATACATGTAAAATGTCTAGTACCTGATTGGGGCCAAGCAAGTGCTGGCTGTCATTGTTAGTAAGGGCCAAGCTTTGTGTCTGTCTGTCGCCGGGTCAAGAAAGGGGTCAAACAAAGGAGCTTTTAGCTCACACCACTTCTTGCCCTCTCTTGGCTGAAGGCTGAAAAGTGAGAATCCACAGACCTTGTTACTGGAGTGGCCATCTTGCCTACTCTCTCTCTGGAGCCTTCATGTTCTATGAAGCACTTGGTTGGCCTGGTCTCCACCCCATGGTGGGTCTGTTAGGCATTTTTAACTTATTATACAGATTGCCCATCATAGTCTTCAGGATCAGGTTGGCAAGAAAACCTAGTGGGTGGCTTATCATTACTTATCACTGTGGGGGACTGGAATTGGCCACCGCAAGATGTCTCTTTGGCATGAGAAATATTTTGGGCTGGTTACTTTTAAAAAAAACTAGACAGGAAAGAAACTCTGAAAAGCAGAGTTTACTTACCCTTTGTTAAGATAGATTTACATTTGTAAGGGAAATCTCCATCTGTAAAGGTGTCTCCCTCTCTGTACCAGAAAGAAGGGGGGATGACCTTATCTCTAGAAACTCTTATCAATGTGGAAGGCAAGCACTTAAATCTGCTTAATAACCTTACTCTTATTTACTGTACTTGTTTGGTAACCTCCAGTAACTGACTCCCCCCACCCCCAACATCCTCCTTTGTCTTTAGCTGAAGATGATATTTAAGGTGGTGGTTTCAGCCATTTTGGCGAGTTGCTCAGCTTGCCTGAGGCTCCCCCATGTATACGTGTTATAAAGCTTTGTTTAATTTTCTCCTATTATTCTGTTTCATGTGAATTTAATTCATTCTCCAGCCAGAAGAACCCAGAATGGGTAGAGGAAATGTCTTCCTCCCCTACATCACCGATATTCACCAAGCACATTCAGTATGAGCCACAGACTAAGAACACTATTAGCCATGTTCTTTGTCATAGAGAAAGTGACTTAACCTTGAAGACCACTCCCTGGTCTGGTAAATGTGACTATAATGAAATCGACCTCATGTAGTTGTTGTGAGAGTTAAATGAGATGATGTGGGAAGAGCAGGTAGGACAATGCTTGACACACTAAAGTGCTGATCAGTATCATCATTTGTCTTCATTTTAAAACAACACATACTTGATTATTTTAAAAAATGGGAAAACAGATAAAAGGAAGAGAGGGGGAAAATCACCCATATTCTCACCACTCAAAGATCCAGCCCCAAGTCACCAATGTTTTGTTTGCTCATTTTTCTAGGTACGGTATTTTTTTTAACATAATTTTACTGCATGTGCAGTTTTGCCTTTTTAACCAAAAGTTGAACATTAATGTTCTTTTTAATGCTCTTGTACTTACAAAGGTGTTTCCTGTTTTTAGATTGATACCTCACGTTGGTAGAAATAAAATGAAATTTTAAAATATTCATTTGGTGGCTTTCACAGTATTGTTTAATTTCTAGGGTTACCTGTGAAATTGATATATGGTACATGACATTATTGCCATTTTACAGATAAAGAGATATACTAGTGTGGCTGAGTCACAAGTGGACTTTGTAACAACTGGGTGGGGAATGAACTTGGATTGTAGAGGCCACAAGTGGCAGAGTAGGTGTGGAATGGTGAGGCAGATCCTTTTAATGGGTTGACATGCTCAATCATGCATCTTGAACGTAGAAATTGGATCCTGTGCCTAACGATGTGGGTCTCTGAGCCCAGGCATGTTCCAAAAAATGCACAAGAAGCTGGCTTTCACAGGTGCTGTGGCCCCTCCCTGCTCACTAACTCCTGAATCATACTGCCCCTAGCCAGTTTTGTCTAGGACTCAGCACAAAGGAAAAAGTGGGAGCATCTTTGGATAAGCAATATCTTGAAAAACTAGTTAAGTAATCTTATGTGTTTGTTTATGTGACTGGGGACTGTCAAAACTAAATCTGAAAGGACCTGGCCTTTCCCACTGGCAATTTATTGTCTAAAGCAATGATTCTTAATTTTTTTCTGGATCTTGAGTCTCTCTGAGAATCTTTTGAAATTGCTGGACTGTTTTTCTAGGAGAACACACGCATGCATATAACACAAGTTTTTGTTCACTCTTAAGACCCACAGGTGTCTGTATTAGTCATATATTGTTAAAAAACAAATTATCCCAAAACTTAAGGCTTAAAACAACAGTAAATTCTTCTCAATTTTATTGTAAACCTAAAACTGCTCTTAAAAAAAAAAAGACTTAAAGAAAACTTGATTGGAGAAGCTGTGTTCAGCTAAAGCAGTAATTACTGCAATTGTCAATAAAATTCTTATGCAGTTGGTGATAAAAAAAAAAACCCGACCCCAAAAAACAGCAGTAAACATTTATTATCTTACACAGTTTCTGTGGCTCAGAAATTTGGGAGCATCTTAACTGGGTATCTCTGACGCTGAGGTTCCTGGGGGCGTGTAGTCAAGATGTCTTCTGGGGCTGCTGTCATCTGAAGGCTTTACTGGGGCAGGATGGTCCACTTCCAGGATGGCTCAGTTACATGCTGCTCGTTGGTGGGACGCCTCCTGTAGACCTGACCATAGGGCTGCTTTGATGTCCTCATGACATGGTGTTTGGCTTTCCTCAAAATATGCAGTCCCAGAAAGCAAGGTGGAAACCCTGGTGTCTTTTCATGACCTAGCCATGGAAGTCACACTCCTTCATTTCTACATTTCCTTTAGGTCACACAAGTCAGCTCTATTCAGCGCATAAGGCAAGGTATCGGAGGGTAACTTCCATGTAGGTGCACCACCCTCCTAGCACATTGATGCAGAAGTTCTGCTGACCCTGTCATTTAGGGTTTTTTTTTTTTTTTTTTTAGATTTTTTTTATTTTTTCGTTTTTCTCCCCAAAGACCCCTGGTACATAGTTGTATATTCTTCGTTGTGGGTCCTTCTAGTTGTGGCATGTGAGACGCTGCCTCAGCGTGGTCTGATGAGCAGTGCCATGTCCGCGCCCAGGATTTGAACCAATGAAACACTGGGCCGCCTGCAGCGGAGTGCGCGAACTTAACCACTCAGCCATGGGGCCAGCCCCTGTCATTTAGGGTTTTTATATGGAGTTTCATTATATAGGTATGCTTGATCAAATCATTGGCTTTGGTGGTTGAGCTCAGTCTCAGTTGGAAAGAAAGTTCCAACCCTCTAAGCAGGGCCAGCCCCTCCTTTGAAACTATCTAAGGGCTCATCTTGAGTCACCTTATTAGCATAAACTCCAGTATGGTCAAAAGGGGTTCCTTATGAGTGACAAAAGACAATCCTGTCACTCTGGAAATCCCAAGGGTTTTAGGAGCCCTGGGCCAGGAACCAGGGACAAAGGCCAAATATATATTTTTTATTATATCATATTAGTCAATAGAGGAGAAATTTTATACAGCAATCAAACATTGTTTTTTTTTTGGTTAAATTTTTTTCCCCTAAATGTGTACCTAGTACATACTCTTTGCACAGGACTAGGGGAAGGAGTAGTTTTGCATTTTACATTTAGGTCTTTGCTCCATTTTGAATTAGTTTTTGTAAAGGGTATAAAGTCTGTGTCTAGATTCATATGTTTTTAATTTTTATTTTTTTAAAGATTTTATTTTTCCTTTTTCTCCCCAAAGCCCCGCGGTACATAGTTGTGTATTTTTAGTTGTGGGTCCTTCTAGTTGTGGCATGTGGGATGCCGCTTCAGCATGGCTTGATGAGCAGTGCCATGTCCACACCTGGGATTCAAACTGGTGAAACCCTGGGCTGCCGAAGCAGAGTGTGCGAACTTAACCACTCGGCCACTGGGCCGGCCCATATATAAACTTTAGAATTGGTTTATTGATATCCATAAAATAACTTGCTGAAATTTTGATTGGGATTGCATTGAATCTATAGATCAAGTTGGCAAGAACTAATATCTTGACAATATTGAGTCTGTCTATCCATGAACACAGAATTTCTCTCCATTTATTTAGGTCTTTGATTTTGTTCATCAGCGTTTTGTAGTTTTCCTCAGATCTTGTGTATATTTTGTTAGATTTATACCCGTTTCATTTTTGGGGGTGCTAATGTAAATGGTATTTTTTTTTACTTTTAAATTCCATTTGTTCATTGTTGGTATATAGGAAAGCAATTGACTTTTGTTTATTAAGCTTGTATCCTGCAACCTTGCTATAGCTTATTCATTCCAGGGTTTTTGGGGTTTTTTTTTTGTCAATTCTTTGGGATTTGTTTTACATAGACAATCATGTCATCTGTGAACAAAGATAGTTTTATGTCTTCCTTCCCAATCTGTATATCTTTTCTTGCCTTATTGCATTAGCAAGGACTTCCAACTATGATGTTGAAAAGGACTGGTGAGAAGGAAGATCCTTGCATTGTACCTCATCTTAGTTGAAAAGCTTCAAGTTTCTCACCCATAAGTATGATGTTAGCTGTAGGTTTTTTGTAGATATTCTTTATCAAGTTGAGAAAATTATCCTCTATTTCTAGTTTACTGAGAGTTTTTATCATGAATGGGTGTTGGATTTTGTCAAATGCTTTTTTTGCTTCTCTTGAGATACTCGTGATTTTTCTTTTTTAGCCTGTTGATGTGATAGATTTTATTAATTGATTTTTGGATTAACTAGCCTTGCATACCTGGGATAAATCCTACTTGGTTTTGGTGTATAATTCTTTCTATAAATTGTTGGATTTGATTTGATAATATTTTGTTGAGGATTTTTACATCTATGTTCATAAAAGATATTGGCATGTAGTTTTCTTGTAATATCTTTGTGTGGTTTGGGTATTAGGGTAATACTGGCCTCATATAATGACTTAGGAAGTATTTCCTCTGTTTCTGTCTTGTGAGAGAGATGGTGGAAAGTTGCTATTTCTTCCTTAAATATTCAATAGAATTTACCAGTGAACCTATCTTGGCCTGGTGCTTTCTGTTTTGGAAGATTATGAGTTATTTATTTAATTTAATGATATGGGCCTATACAGATCATCTGTTTCTTCTTGTGTGAGTTTTCACAGATTGTCTTGCAAGGAATTGGTCAATTTCATCTGGGTTATCAACTTTGTGAGCACAGAGTTCTTCGTAGGATTGCTTTGTCATCCTTTTAATTTCCACAGGATCTACAGTGATGGTCTCTCTTTCATTTTTGATATTAGTAATTTGTGTCCTTTCTCTTTTTTTCTTAGGTAGTGTGGCTAGAGGCTTAACGATTTTATTGATCTTTTCAAGAACCAGCTTTTGGTTTTGTTGAGTTTTTCTATTGATTTCCTGTTTTCAATTTCATTGATTTCTGCTCTGATTCTTATTATTGCTTATGCTTACTTTGGATTTAACTTGCTTTTCCTTTTCTAGTGTCCGGTTGCTTGATGGTGTTGTTGAGTTCAACTACATCCTTATTGATTTTCTGCTTGCTGGATTTGTTCATTTCTGATAGAGGGGTGTTGAAGTCACCAACTATGATAGTGGATTCATCTGTTTTTCCTTACAGTTCTATCAGTTTTGGCTCATGTAGTTTGATGCTCCTTTATTATGTGTGTACACATTAAGAATTGTTATGTCTTCTTGGAGACAATAATATCCTTCTTCATCCCTGATAACTTTCTTTAGTTTGAAGTCTGCTCTGTCTGAAATTAATGTAGCTACACCTGCTTTCTTTTGGTTGGTGTTAGTTAACGTGGTCTATTTTTCTCCATTCATTTACTTTTAATCTATATGTTCTATTATATTTAAAGTGGTTTTCTTGTAGACAACATACAGTTGGGTTGTGTTTTTTGATCCACTCTGACAATCCATCTTTTAATTGTTTCATTTAGACCAGTAACTTTCAGAGTGGTTACTGATAGAGTTGGATTAATAGCTACCATATGCATTATTATTTTTTATTTGTTGCTCTTGCTCTTTGTTCCTATTTTTGTCTTCCACCTTTTTCTGCCTTTTGTGTCAAGTCCTTTTTATGCAGTTAGACATAATACTTTGATCTTTTCTTTTTAAATGACAGAAGTGATATTTGCTTATTGCAAAGTAATTCAAAGAGTAAACAAATGTCTTAAAGTAAAAACAGTTATTTTAAAAAACACACCCAGGAGGAACCTTCTGCTGGAGGCTGAGAGGGAAGATGGAAGGGGCGGCAGGGTGAGGGGCTGCCTTGGTTGGGGGGGCGGGGGGCCTGTGTCAGTTTGAAGGCAGCAGCATGTGGGGGATGAGGTCTGCGCAGCCCGGGCAGTGCCAGGAGAAGGGAGTGGGGAGAGTGGGTATGGAATGGGAGTTAAAGGACTCAGAAGAAAAAGTTAATTTTTATTTCCGTGTTAAGGTCCACTTCCGAAGAGCAGCATTATTTTCAGGGGTCAGAGGCCGTTTATGGAGTGGGAAGGAAATTAAGGAGATATTTAATAAATAGGTGCAGCTGAATGTGTGTGGTTAAAGTACAATCTAGTATTTGTTTATTTGTCCCGGCTGTTTATAACCTGCTTCCGGCTTAGACAAGTTATTTTGACCCTGACACCCTGGCTCATTCAGGCCACTTAACACTGTTTACCTTTCACGGGGTAATGTGTATGATCAAGTGCTTCTGTGAGGTCTGTAAATAGAATGCACTCTGGGTAAGCTCATTATTGCCTCACAATAGCCAGTATCTAATGGGCCTCTGCTGCTTTCTTCTGCCCATTCACAAGAGGGGAATGAAACTTTCTTGACCCAAATCCATATAGAGTCTTTGCAGAAGGGAGGAGCTTAAAGCTATTAAGAGCCTTAAATTAGGATATGTTCTTTAATTTGGGCACCTGGCTGGCACTCCATAGGTAGAGACACCAGCAGTTCTTGACCCTGCTATGCTTTAGAATTTTCTAGATCCTAATGCCCAGGCTGCACCCCAGGCCAGTTGCATCGGTGGGGTCCAGGCCTTTGTTATTTTTTAAAGCTCCCCAGGTGATTCCAGTGAGAGTCCACGGTGGAGAAGTAGTGCCTTGAAGGAAGAGGCTGGCTCGTCCTGGCCTGCCTCCAGCCGTCTTTGCTGCTGGTGGGGGTGGCTGTGGCTGTTTTGTCATGGAACATTGCAGTGCAAGGAGACCTAAATGTTATGAATGTAGTTAAATTGTTTTCAAAGTTCTGCATTTCTGGAGTACTGCAAACATTTGTTTCAAATGTCACTATATATGTTTTTTTTAAATTGCCATAAAGAGTACACATAGTTAAAATGTTATACAGCAAATTCTGATGTGCTGAAAATAACTGATGAGCTGTCCTCTTGATGACCCTCAACATAGAGATGAATGCTGTCAACCAGAATGTATCACGTAAATTCACATCCTACTTTGATCTGTTATTTGCTCCCTTATGCCTTCCCCCCTTTTTTCAGTTTTCCTGCTCTTACTGCTGAAGCCAAGATGGGGTTCCATGTAAGATTTTGTTTGGCAGAAAAGGTTCTGCATGAATAAAAGTTTGTAAGCCACAGGCCTTTCCTTGTAGGGTCTGTTTTAAAGTCTGCCATTTTGCAGATTAGATCAGCTTGTTTTGAGGCGCAGACACCCCCAGGCTGGGTTTAGAGCTGCGTCCCACTAGGACTTGAGTTGTCCCGGCTGTTCACCAGCTGGACCCACTTGAGACAGGTTTACACTAGGGCAGCTGCGTTTCCCTTTTGGAGGGGGAGAGAGGAAGCTCTCGTGGGAGTGGGCTGCAGCTGTGGGGGGCCCAGAGACGGTGTCATTACTAAAGGCCATTGGAATGTTCTTGAACAATCACTGGCCAAACCCTGTCCTCTGTGGATTCAGAGCCACAAAAGTTCTGGCCGAAGGGCTCTTAGCTAGCAGCTCTTATTCGAGCACTAATTGTGGGCTAAGCCCTGTGCTAGGGGCTTTATAGGTGTTATCTTACTCAGGCTTTTCAGTAATTCTGTGAAGCACACATTATCATCCCCACCTTACAGGAGGAGACTGAGGCTGGGACAGGTTAAGTAATTTATCCAAGGTCACAGCTAATAAGTGACAGAGCCAGCATTGGCGCTTGTGCTGGTTCGCTCCAAGCCTTCTTAGAAACCATTTTGTTGATGAAGAGATCAAGGTCCAGAGAGGAAAAGCAACTTGTCCAAGATGACACAGCTGGTTCTAGTTCCTGGTAAAGCTGTGACCAGAACTCCCCTGCTCCTTCTGCCGTGCTGCCGTGGCCGGCTGCAGCCCAGGGGAAGGGCAAAGTGGTGTGCCCCTCCCACCTCCTCAGCGGCTGGCGCACAAGCAGTGTTGCGCTGGCATGGAATGAGAAATTAAACCCACTGTATTTCCCTGCCCCCTGCAAGTCTGCAAGGAGAGATTAAGAAGAACGTGGAGAAGGCAGGCAGAGGTGACCGTGGAGAAGCATATCCCAGCCAGAAGGCAGGGGCCAGTGCTCTTAAGGGCAGCCTGACTTCCTTGGTACCGGTGTGCCCTGTTGGTTCCTGCACTATCAGCGTGTGGGCATCTGGGCAACAGGGGTCTGCGTCAGCCCTCGCCTTCATCTTGGTGTGTTCTCAGCTTACAGCTGCAGCAGCCTGCAGGGGCCTCTCTCTGCCTCCATTTATGGAGGGAAGAGGAAGTAAGGAATGTTCCTCTGTCTGGTGTCCTGCGAGTAGCTCCATTTGAAAATAAAGGGTGCAGCACCAAAGAAAGGGCCCCAGGACTCTCCCCTACCAGCCTCTAATCAAGAAAGGAGTATTTAATTTCAGCCAGATTGCAAACCAGTTGGTTTTATTTGTTTTCATCTGGATTTGAGCCAAAGATTCAACTTTTCCTGCTCATTTCATTAAAAACTTTATAAACAGCATTAATAAATAGATATAAAACTGCCACATAAATGACAAACAGAGGGACTAAATGAAATTCCCAAGGGCCAGCCATTGAATGAGTAACAGAACCATGTCCTTGCACCATCAGATTCCCGTATATGCAAATTAGGGACAGTGCTTTACCACAGAGTGTTTTAATTAATATTTATAAATCAGTGCTGCAGAAAGGGCCAGTAAGCTATTTATATTGTTATCATGTCCCACAAATAACACTTTGAAGATTGCTGCCTGCTTTGCATTTTGATCTGAGAAATCAGCGAGTGTGCTGTATGTGTCTCCTCCGCAGGTGTAGTGTCCGCACAGCGGCAGGTGGCGGTCCAGGAAGGACCCTTGTACCGCACGGAGGGCTCCCACATCACCATCTGGTGCAACGTGAGTGGCTACCAGGAACCTTCTGAGCAGAATTTCCAGTGGTCCATTTACCTGCCCTCCGCCCCAGAGCGTGAGGTCCAGATCGTCAGCACCATGGACTCTTCCTTCCCTTACGCCATCTATACCCAGCGTGTCCGCAGTGGGAAGATCTACGTGGAGAGAGTCCAGGGGAACTCGGCCTTATTGCACATCACCGATCTCCAGGCCCGGGACACGGGGGAGTATGAATGCCATACGCCCAATACCGAGAAGCAATACTTTGGGAGTTACAGTGCCAAGATGAACCTAGTGGGTAAGGGGAAACTGTTTTCACGTGGCCAGTGCCCTGCCTGAGTGTCGTCGTCTGTTCAGACTGCTCTATCAAATTACCGTAGACTAGGTGGCTTAAACAAAAAAGTATTTATTTCTCACGGTTCTGGAGGTTAGAAGTTCAAGATCAGGATGGCAGTTCTGGTGAGAGCCCTCTTGTGGGTAGCAGACTACTGTTTTCTTGTTGTCTCCTCACATGGCAGAAGGGGGACGAGAGAGCTCTTTGTGGTCCCTTTATAAGGGCACTAATTCCATTCGTGAGGGCTCCACCCTTAGGAGCTAATCACCTCCCACAGCCTCATTTCCACGTGCCATCACTCTGGGGATTAGGTTTCAACATAGGAATTCTGAGGGGACGTAAAGGTTCAGTCCGTAACACCGAGTCACTTTTTTAATAGTCCAACTTTATTGGACTTAACAACAACAAAAGCTCCCCAAATGTTTTAGAGGTCAACAGGGAGCACAAGTGGACAAAGTTTGTGTGTTCCCTTGTAAATAACAAAAGGTTGAGGCTGACATAAAAAAAGACGAAATTGGCCCATTCACAACAACGTGGATGGACCTCGAGGGCATTATGTTAAGCGAAATAAGTCAGTCAGAGAAAGACGAACTCTATATGACTCCACTCATAGGTGGAAATTAGTATATTGAGAAGGAGATCTGATCGGTGGTTACCAGGGAAAAGGGGGGGTGGGGGGAGGGTACGGAGGGGGAAGTGGTGTACCCACAACATGACTAACAAAAATGTACAACTGAAATCTCACAAGGTTGTAATCTATCATAACATTAATAAAAAAAAAAAAAAAGGTTGAGGCTGAAACTTAAGAAAGATCTAATGCAGATGCGAAGAATTCTGAGGAGATTAACTGACCCTCTAGCTCATGAAAGTGGATATGAAAGTGTAAGGCGAGGATGTTTGTGGTTGATAATCTAAAGAAATGACGTCGAAGGTGAAGCTTGTGACATCAGCTAGAAGAGGCAAAACGTCTCGGAAATGACAGGCGTTGGAGGCTCTGAGACACCTGGGGCTGCTGAATCAGGAAGTTGAACGCAGCTGCGGGTCCTTGCTCAGACCTGGTGTGCATCTGTAGGTCCTGTGGCTCCATGAGTAAGAGCTGTGCACGAGCTGTCTCCCTCGGCCCTGGTGCTCCCTGAACGATAGAGGGAGCTTGAGCTAGAGGCACTGGGGAGATTGCAATGTGGATGGTGCTGGACCACAATGTTTGTCAAGGTGAAGGGTCAACACTATCAAGGCTGCTGTGTTTTTCTGCCCAAGTCATAATTTCCAGGCTTAATTTATGATAATAAAAACAAGGATTGTTGACCCTTCACCCTGGCTAAACATTGTGGCCCAACGCCACCAACATTGCATCTTCCCACCCCCTCCTCCCCCAGCTTCCTTTGGTTGCTTTGCTCTCTCGGACAAGTCTGCATCCAACAGGAGGCCTGAAGATGCAGTCCTGAGATGGGAAGTGAGGAGACACACACTAGTTGCGATTGAGGGGGTGATCCTCAACAGTCAGAGAGTGGGTGGTCTTTAGTCTCCACAATAAAATTCTGACCAAGGGGCCACAGGAGAAATCTCTTCACTTGCCTGAATTATCCCCATATGGTGGCTTCCTTCCCACATGGACCACTTTGACACATGAATTATATTTAAATTAAACCTATTAAAAAATTGAAGATCCTGCTACTTTTCTTTAGCAAAACCTTTTTTTTTTTTTTTTTTAAATAGCCTTCCTAGATGCATTGCTGAAGTCAGTTGGGGGAATACGGAGGGTTGGGTGTCTAGAGGGAGGAAATGAGGAAGTTGTGTAGAAACATCAAGCTCCCAGTTCCGGGAACTATTTCCTTTTGAAGATGAGTCAGAAGCCAAGTTAAAATATCTTGACGCAATACCAAAATGAATAGCAAAATCTTACTTGACCTAAAAGAAAACGCTTTTTACATAATATTTTCAGGGAGTTCACTTGTACAAAATACAACTCCCCTTGTATCTGAGTATTATTAAAATGCCAAACAGATAGATGTGTAAGTGCCAAAAAATTGCAGTCCAAATCCAAACTGCAACCTCCCTCTGTTTCTGTGCCCTCTGGGGTCCCCTGTGGCCGTGCAGCGACGGCAGAAGGCTGCGTGGGATGGGAGCTCAGGCCCGTGAGTGTGGGATTCTGTGCTTTGTGACTGTGCCCTTCGGATGTTTCTGTGTTGCAGTGATCCCAGATTCTCTGCAGACCACCGCTGTACCCCAGACGCTGCACAAAGTGGAACAGGACCCTCTGGAGCTGACGTGTGAGGTGGCCACGGAGACATTCCAGCACAGCCACCTGTCTGTGACCTGGCTCCGGCAGCGAGGCGGCGAGAAGCCGGTGGAGGTTATCTCCCTGAGCCGCGATTTCGTGCTTCACTCCAGCAGCGAATACGGCCAGAGGCAGAGCCTGGGGGAGGTGCGGCTGGACAAGCTGGGGAGCACCACCTTCCGCCTCACTGTCTTCCACCTGCAGCCTTCCGACCAGGGCGAGTTCTACTGCGAGGCCGCTGAGTGGATCCAGGACCCAGACGGCTCGTGGTATGCCATAACCCGAAAGCGTTCTGAGGGCACCGTGGTCAACGTCCAGCCCACTGGTCAGTCTCTTGTCCCCATTCTCTACCTGGTGGGGAGGGTTGTCACACACTGGGGCGGAGTGCAGACTCCTTCTTTAGTGACCTCTAATAAGCGTCTAGGTTTTCATGAGAAGTTACAGATGGCCCTGCCTGAGGACCAGAGGAAGGTGAGGGATGGATCAGGCCCAGGTCTCCTAAGGCCTGAACTTCTAGCGAGTCACAGAGAGGAGCCGCACAGACTGAATCCTGCTTATAGACATGGTTTCTTTGACCTACATGGAGTTTTACATTTTATTGAATTACAAACCCTGTTAAAAATTGGGAGATTTCACATAAACTGTTTGTGTCTCATACCTGGGTTCCCATGAGCCACAGTGGCCACCCCCTTTGATGACATTGCCTGTGTCAGGTACCAATCCTTTTTCATTTGTAGAAGACATTTGAGATTATGAGCTTTCCATCGTAGGTATAAAATGGTGAACTAGAGAAATTTTGGCTTATTATTTTTTAATGAATAATATTTCTTTGGTGGTTTATAATTTCCAAAATGCTTTGTCACATATTACTTCACAGTCCCTCAGAAGTTCTTCGAGGTGAGTGGTGATAGGGAAGATGCCAAGTGCAGATTGCTTTATGGTGGGGCCCCAGGACATCACAGGGTGTGTTGTTGAGGCCAGCCCAGAGAGTGCCAGGTTCCACCGTGAATGCCTTCTCTAGGGAAAGACCTGGAAAGGGGGTTCCCTGAGGAGGTCGAGTGACATGTTTATAGTTGGGGCAAGATGATGAACAGAATGTGAGTTGAGATTCTCCCTGACTCTTTGTATTATTCTCCCACAATCTCAGACTGCACTCTCCAGGCCCCCGAGTCCAGTCATGAGCTGAGAGCTCTTGTTGGCTGCCTTAGCTGGGCTGGGGCAGACTCTCCATGGCCCCTTAGTCCCCTGGCTTTGCTAGAGGTGGTCTTTTTGCTGTTCCTGAGGTGCAGTAAATGGCCCAAGAGCCTGTCTTTGTGTTGCTGCTCACCTCTGGTGAGGGGCTACCATTTTCCTGGTGAGTGAAAGTGAGGTTTGTGGGAGATGAGCTGGGGAGTCTGCGGTACAGGTGGGGTCCCCTCTTCAAGACCTGACTGTTGACCTCCCTATCTCACTTGCTACAGTCAGTGGTCTTGGTCTTTGCATAGTTCTTCTGCCACTGGTTCTTTGGCCATCCTAGAGCACTGTTTCAGACTTACCTACCAGTACAGATGCCTGAATCAGGTTCCTGGGGGGGACCTGGGAAGCTGGATTTCCAATCCATTTCCCAGATGATTTCTTGCACTGTCTGCGTCTTGTCAGGCACAGCTCTAGAGGTAATAGGGCAGACATGATGCTCTGGAGGTCTAATGGATATGAAGGCTTTTATGAGAAGGGTTGGGCTCCTGGGTGGGTAGCACTTTACCTGCACTGTAAGACCCAGAGCATTTAGCAGCTTCTGGATCTTCTAGTACTAAGAAATCTATGGAAGGTGCTTTATTTCATATTTATCCTTTCCCTTCCTGGATGGTTTTAAGATCAACTTCAAAAGTCTGAACCAAATTTTGTCTTAATGCTTTTAAATTAGGTTGCATCAGTTAATCTTCTTTATTTTAATCTCACCAATTTGGAATTAGGACTTTTTGAATTTGCCCAGCAAATGTATCCAGACTGAGCCAGCAAAGGGAAAACAAGATGAAAAAAAGTCGATGACTTCACTCTGTGTCCCTGTGCTGTTAGGTTCAGTGGCCGCAGCCCCAGCTTCGCCCTTGTCTTAGTTCATTTCTGTAAACATTCAGGGAGTCTCAGCAGTGTTGAAGGTGTGGCGAGGGGCACTGGGGATTCAAAGATGACTACCACTTGCTCCTGTGCTCAAGGAACTTGCAGATGTGAAAGGCAGTGGCTAAGTGCTGTGATAGTGTTGCGTATAGAGTGCTCTGGGAACTCAGTGAATATGAAATGTTCTTGCAACAGTAGGTTTTCCTGGATGGGATAGTTAAGGCAAATCCAGGAAAACCAGCAAATTTGGTGACTTGAGCCAAGTCTTGAAGCTTGAGGAGACATCAGGAGGAGAAGCATAAAGGCATAAAATTGTTTGACGTGTTTGGCAAGCAGAGAGAAGTCAAGTATGAGTAGATGTTGAGTTCCGAATAGGAGAGATGAGAGGAGAAGGGGAATGCTGTAATGTGGAGCTTGGCCTGGATTCCATAGACCAAGTGTTTTCAAGCTGTTCTTCTTGGAATCTTAGGAGCCCCTTAGAGGTGCTGAGAGGTTGCATGTGGGTGTGGGTGTGTGTTGGAGTGCAGGCATGCATGCCATGGGGTGCTGGAGGAAGGCATGTGAGTGTTCCCCCCTTGTGTAAACCAAATGTTTTCTCTGTTGGGCAGCAAAAGACATTGTATGAAGAAAGAAGTCCCCCTCCTCTGCCCCCCTCCAAGTAAAGTTTGAAAACCACTGCAGCAGACATGGGGGGCGGGGGATGGATAGAGATTTACAAGCAGGAAGTGACACAATGGGGTCTGGGGTTTAGAAGAAAAAACCATGGAGGCCACCTAGAGGTTGATTAAACAGCTTGGGTCTGAAGTCAAGAGACCAGGTGGGAAAGAGCTAATAAGGCCAGGGCTAGGTCAGTGGCAGTGGCCTGGAAAACAGACAGTGAGTGCTAGAGACAAAAGGATGGGGAGCACTGTGGAAGGAAGAATCCAACTATGGGAGTCCTGAGGCTGGGGCTCTGGGTGATTCCTTGAACTGTGGCAGGGAGGGGGATAAGAAGATAATGAAGATGTGCAGAGTCCTGCTTGAAAGTCTGCTTCCCCATTAGTGGCAGCACTGGTTGTCTTTGCTTTTGTTTTTGTAAATTTTGGTCAAGGAGGCCATCCTGCAAGCAGACTCTTATAAAGACACTTGGTATATGAAAGACCCAGTGGGTCAGTGGACATGGAGCTCAATTAGAGGCTGAAATTTCCTGGTGAGGGCCCAGGAAAAGCCCATGGGGTCAGAATAGGAAAGGGCCCCGGAGAACAGCAGCAGTAAGAGGTGGTCAGAGGAGCAGGTCCCACTGTGAGAGAGAAACAGAGTGGTCAGGCAAGCAAGAGGAGAAGCAGGACCAAAGGTGTCGTGGAGCCCAAGGGTGAAGAGCAGGTCCAGAGGCTGAAGCGTGCCTGAGAAAAGACCCTAGTTGTGATGGGGGCTGGGAAGTCATTGGTGACATTTGCTAGGTCAGTAAAGTGTGAGAGAAGGTCCAGAAGCCAAATTGCCATGAGCTGAGGAGTGAGGGGATATCGGAAAAGGCGTAAATCAATTTCTAGAGGTTTAATCCACTGGGTATAGCCAAGGGCAGATGGCTATGCAGAAAGGAAGGTGGTACGCTGTAAATCAGGTGTCTTCAACCTGGGAACGTGAAGGCTTTGCCAAGCCACGGTGTGTTCCCACAAGTACGAGTCTTTGGCTGCCAAAAGAAGAAAGCCACAGTTGCAGCCAGGCTAACTCTGAAGAAATGGAAAGCTCTGAGGTCCAGGGCACCTGTTCACATGTCTTCACTGGCATTTCTGTGGAAGGGGTACTTTTTTATCATTGACGTTGAGGTATACCTTACTGTAATTTCGTTGATCAGAACCAGCATCTGGCAGACAGCATGGGCAAAAGTCCCATGTGTGTGTGTTCATCTAGGCAGAGGGTGATGCAATAAAACCTACTTCTTCCAACCCACATCTCCTAGGACTGGTCTTTGGGGAAAGGGAAGCTGAGGCAGCAGCTTTCCAATTGGCAGTGAGGCCCCAGTGTGGTTGAGTGGTTGCTCTGTCAGGAAGTTGAGATAATAAAGGAAGGAGCTACTTTGCTGGAGAAAATGGGTGTTTAGGGCAAGACACTGGCCCATGTGGGAGGGGAGGCAATGAACCTGAAGACCAGGTGAATCCAAAGCCAAGCTTGGGCTGGAGAACAGGAACATCAAAGCAGTGCACTGATGATTCCTCTGTTTTCTCGGGGAAATGAGATTCTCATCTGCTTGAAGAGGCATGGGATGGGGGTGGGAATGGGCAAGCGTCTTGAAGATAGTGGTAAAGGCTGGGAAATGCCAGTGTAGGGAAGGCAGTTGAGGTTGAAGCTATCGAATCAACAAGGAATTCTAACATCTCTGCAATGTGGTTTTCCGTCAGTGTTCTCTTTCGAAGAACAGGGCTAGAACTGGAAGGAAGAGGACTGGGGCAGTGGTTATGGCTACAGCCTGTCCTCCCCAAGGCTCTGTGGCTCACCTTTCCAGGACAAAAGTTTTCTCCAACCCTTCACTCCTTTGTCTTTTACCCCCTACTTCTGCTGTGTGTGTGCCTATGAGATACGATCACTGTCTTGTAGGATTGACAGTCACTGTATGCCATAACATGGTGTGCGGGTCACTGTTCGTGGCGATGCCTGATGACATACCCAGCTCTTTGAAGTGTGCTTGGGTTCATTTCCCCTTTCAGAGGTCATCTGGCTTTCTGGGGCAGTAGGTCTTGCCCATTCCGTCTTTCTAAAGATTTGACCTGACAGTGGTAGACTAGTGAAAAGACATTAATTTTTGCTTTTTCTATGTAATTTTGTTAGAGCTTGTCTTACCTGTGTCTTATTTCCAGTATTCACTTGAGGGTAGAGGATGTATTTCAATATATTTTTTTTAGTATTTATTAGAACTTGGGTCAGCACGTAGGCCACTTGGTAATTTTGTCTCTCAAACCTCACTGGGGTAAGTCCTGTAATATCTGCTGAAAATATATGTAATCCTATTGCTTCAATGGAGTTCTGGGAGAATAGATCAAGGCTAGACCTCGATCTGCCGTGTCAGTGATATTAGGAGTGATATTCCTCTTTGCCCTCTGGGGTCTAATGAAGGGCATTGTAGGCTGCAGGCAGAGCCCCATGGGTCTTGACTGGGATAACGAGCCCCTTAGACTGTCTGGGTCTAGCCACCTTGGAGTTCTCTGATATTTGAGAATTACTTTGGGCCTTAGATCCCCTGGATGTGAGTTGGATTTTTCTCTCAAGATACGGGTGGTGGTAGCCTTTCCTGTGGTTAGCAGTGTAAGGAAGCATGGGTGATGGGAATTGGCTGATACAGTTTGGTAGCTGGGGCCCTCATTCACCAGAATGCATCCGTTTTGTTATTTGTTTTCTCAGACAAAGAGTTCACCGTCCGGCTGGAAACGGAGAAGCGGCTGTACACGGTCGGTGAGCCGGTGGAGTTCAGATGCATCCTGGAGGCTCAGAACATTCCTGACCGTTACTTTGCTGTCTCCTGGGCCTTCAACAGCTCACTCATTGCCAGTATGGGGCCTAATGCTGTGCCAGTCCTCAACAGTGAATTCACCCATCGGGAAGCCAGAGGTCAGCTTAAAGTGGCCAAAGAGAGCGACAGTGTCTTTGTGCTGAAGATCTACCACCTCCGCCAGGAGGACGGCGGGAAATACAACTGTCGTGTGACAGAGAGAGAGAAGACAGTCACTGGGGAATTCATCGACAAGGAGAGCAAGCGTCCCAAGAACATCCCCATCATAGTCCTCCCCATCAGTAAGTGGAGAGCTCTGCCGCTCCCTTCCCCTCCCACTGGTCTGGCTCAAGAGCTAGCAGCTTTTAAGGCAGACAAGAAGAGCTGTGGCAGAGGAGAGGGCAGAGGAGGGGAGGGGAGGGCAGGTGGAACTCAAGGGTTCAGTCAGAGCTTAGCAGCCCCCCGGGCAGGCAGAGCGTCAGGGCTGTGTTTGCAGGCTGCAGAGGGACCTCGCAGATCCGAGCTCTAGCAGCTCTGTGTGAGTGCCAGCAGTGCCAGCGCGGCTTGGAGGAAAACCAGGAATCCAGGACAGCTGTTTGCTCCCATGTGGGAGTTAATCCCCAGAAGAAGTGGGTAGATGCCTAACTTGAAATCTCACTTCAGAGAGTTGGTCTTTTACAGGAGGATTTTGAATCATAAAGCACATTATCAAGAAGGATTTGCTGTCTGGGTTTTTGGGGTGTAAAGGTTGGCATTTCCCTAATTATCTCCTCCTTATCGAAACTGTGTTTTTAAAAGTCTGTAGGTGGGACCCTTCAGGTCTCCTGGAGCATAGACTTAGAAAGCTTAGCTGATGTCTGAGGCTGCTTCGGTGGGCTCCCTGCCTCCACGTGAGCTGGCCAGTGTTGTCTGGGTGGGTAATGGTCGTGGCTGGGGACGCTGGGGACCACCTTTGTTTGCTCATGTTGTGTTAATCATCCATAGATTCAGGATGTTCTCATTAATATCTCATTTCTCTCGTAGTTCTGTTTTTAGTAAAAAGAGAATTAAAGCTTATAATGCCCTGATTTTAAATAAGATGGTGGTGTTTAAACTAACCTTTAACCTTTCTCAGCTGCTCAACTGTTCTTTCTCTTAGCCTTGTCATAATTCTCTTCACGTTTGTATTTACACTTCTACATTTTTAATATAGTTCTCTTCAAGTGTGAAGAAAAAAATAGACACAGGGGTCTTGCTGTTCTTTTTTCTCACCAACAGGATTACTTTCTTTCATCCTTTTTCTACAATTTCACCCACACCCCTAATTCTCTTGACCCCCTTTTGCTTCTTTTTTCCCCCTGCAATGCCTAGCATGGTGCTTTGCGTAGGACAGGTGCTTGCTGAATATTTGTAGGATTAAAATTATTGACTTGAATGCCCACTCTCTTTCCTGTTTTCCTGTTGGTCTGTGCTTGCCGTAACCACGGACTCTCTACTTTTAAATCTGCAACTAATTCTTCATTGTTTTGTAAGGGTCCAGTGAAGGGCAGCCACACTGTGTCCTTCCTCTATCTTTTGTACTAAGAGATTTCCCCCATGCCCTTCCGAGAACTTGTTTGATGATCTGTGGCCTGCTGTATTGCTTTTCCAGCAGATAACTGGGTAGTTAAAGTCCCTCAGCACCACCAGATGCTGCCCCAAGGCCACTTGGGTAAGTCTACCAAAGAACAGCAATGATCACGTCGGTGATGGTGATTTTACCTGGGATTTGAAGGGCGCTTTTCCTCCTAAGATCCCAAAGTGCTTCTGCATATATCATCTCCTTCTCCCCCCCGACCCTTCAAGTCCCCAGAGAGGCTCACATGATATCCATTCTACAAATGAAGAAGCCAGAGCACCAGACAGGGAAGGGGCTGAGCTGGGTCCGTTAGTGGTTGAGCTTGCATCGCCTTAGAAATATTTGCTTCTAACTCCAGATCCACTGCCCTGCGCTTGGCCTGTGCTACGTCGTCAGCCTCCTGGTTTGGAATTTCATTTGTGGATGTCTACACAGATTCTCATTAGTTCTGTCCTAGTTTTCACTTAATCCAGAGTTTTAGATTGTCGGCTGCCTTTTCTCAGGCCTGAGCGCACTTGCAAACAGTCTGAACGGGCAGTGCAGCTCTGCACCTGTATCGGCCCTTGCCTGGGCTGCCAGAGTGGTTTTTCCTCTCCTAGTTCCACATTCTAACTGTGCGGGTTTTCCAGGCTCGCATGAGCCACAGAACACCAAACAGCAGCCCTTGTAGTAAACAGGCCAGGGCTCATATAAGAGTCCCCTGGGGTGACACTAGGGGATGAGAGTGACGCCCTCCAGGTCATTCTTCTGCTTGAGGCAAGCAAAGGGATTTGTCCCTTGATGCTGAAATTGCCCTTTTAATCCCTCACTTTGAATTCATAATAGTGGGGATGTCTTTAATTCAAAGAGGAACAGTGTTATTTTTAAAGATGATGATGCAGAAGAGTTACCTTATCTGCTCTCAGTGTTGTGACCCTGAGAAGTAGGAACTATTGGTATCTCCATTTTGCACATGAGAAATTGAAGCTTGATTAGGTTAAGTAAGAACCTCAAGAGTTAGGAAGTAGTAGACTGGGCCTCTAGCCCTCTGCTTGCCTCCAAATCCATGTTCTTAGCCACCTGTGCTGTAGATGGTGGCTCGCAGGAGCCTCATCATCTCCATGAACCATGTTGATATGGCTCCGGGGAGGTTGCCCTACTGGGAAAATTCCTATTCCCCACCTTGTCCAGAACCCTTTATTCACATGAAACAAGCCAATGCAGAATAGGTAGCAGGCGTACTTACCACAACAAGAGCTACACGCTGGGGTTCCATGCTCATCTTTGCCTGTTTCTGCCTGTGGGGAAAATACACGGGAGAAATTCATGGATTGATTCAAATGCATGGTTATTTCCCCTCGGTACTTGGGTATGCCTCTTAATCTGGGATTTGATTTAACTGATTGATTTAAAATTGTCATATGTGTTTCGTGTGGGTGGTGCCCGGAAAATTGGAGCCAAACTTTGGGTTCTTTAATACTTACTGGCCTTTTGAACTCAATATAGGTAATTGTACAAAATAATATGTGCATAATTAAGATAGATTAGAATATTTGTGATGTTTATAAGAACAAAGTTATTGGGAATAGTAAAATTAATGATGATGACACATTTTGAAAACCTACTATGTATTAGGTGATTTCTATATGTTGTCTCATTTACTTTTCAAACTTTAAAAAATTGTACAATATAAATAACACTCTCCCTATCTTACAGAAGAAGACATGTAGAGTTTAAATAATTTGATTGAGTTCGTGTTGCTCAGTGAGTAGCACAGGCTACACTTGAGGCAGTGAAAGGAGTGGAATCCTTATCCTAAACTTTGATTGGCAGGATGTTTCAAGGTCGAGAGCAGTGGAACCCCAGGGCTGAATGTGGGCAGGCAGGATGGCGAGCCAGTGGCTTTGGTCTATTACTCTGTGTTAATGAAAGTGTGAAAGCTCACTCCCCACACCCTGTGATACTAGACCGTCTGTGCTCTGTTATTATCCACACCCAAGCACACCTTATCTTCCAAATACTTCTGTCGTTTTTTTTCCTACTTCCTAATACTGCCTTGAAGGACTCAAATGGCACATTATGGATGTTCAGCTTTTATTTGACTGCTGTAGCACTGAATGATGGGAAGATTGAAGTGAAGTAGAAGTTTTGAGTTAACTTACAGAAAATCCAAGCTGAAAATCCTTGCACCCTGATCTGAATCTGAACAGATTACCCGATCTCTAGTTTTATGCTCTAGGTGTAATGTCACTGTGTTGTATTTCTTAGGTTCTGATACAGTCTCAGGTCTTAGACCCTCACTATCCTAGTCCTCTGCACACACACAGCAAAGGACCTCCCAGGATATCAGAGCTAAAGTCATGGGGCGCAGTGCCTAGAACCAGCCAGGGCTTGCAGCAGGAAGTGTCAGATTGCTTTTATTCTCAGAGTTCACTGTACTTGAATAGGGTGACATATTTGCACCCATCCTCCTTTTACATCTGTAAGGAGGGTGCAGTAGAGAGCAGAAGGCCCCAGCGTCGCACTCTCTCCCTCTTCCCAGAGAGCAGCATCTCCGTGGAGGTGGCCAGCAATGCCAGCGTCATCCTTGAGGGTGAGAACCTGCACTTCTCCTGCAGCGTCCGCACGGCTGGCAGGCCACAGGGCCGCTTCTCCGTCATCTGGCAGCTCGTGGACAGGCAGAACCGCCGCAGTAACATCATGTGGCTAGACCGGGATGGCACTGTGCAGCCAGGGGCATCCTACTGGGAGCGCAGCAGCTTTGGGGGCGTCCAAATGGAGCAGGTGCAGCCCAACTCGTTCAGCCTGGGCATCTTCAACAGCAGGAGGGAGGACGAGGGCCAGTATGAGTGCCACGTGACCGAATGGGTGCGGGCAGTGGATGGCGAGTGGCAGATCGTCGGGGAGCGCCGGGCCAGCACCCCTGTCTCCATCACGGCTCTCGGTAAGTAAGCGTCTGACAGCCTTTCAGTGGTAATGTTAGGGAGGCTGCTCCCAAGTCAAGACCCTTACCCTGAGTTTTATCAGTCGGAGTCCTGGCAGGAAACGTTCGGCACCTCCCAAAGAGTTTAATTGAAGGAACCCTTTATGGAAGTGCAGGTGGGGTTGAAGGAAACAACAATGCCTGGTGGGGCCCCTAGGGACTGGCGACAGCTGGGAGCTGTCACTACTCCTGTGTCTGGGTAGTGGGAGTGAAGTTATAAGAGTTCTGGCCAGGGGATCAAGGCCGCTCAGCAGAGTGGTGACCCCGGTAGAGGAACGTGGCCCCTGCATAAACTGTCCGGGAAGAGCGAAGAGAAGCCTCTCCCTCCTGTTCCCCCAGGCTCTCCTGCCTTGCTGCCGGGGCTCACCCTCCTGAAAAGCTCAGAGCAGAGCAGATGCGGGTAGAAAATCACTTGTGCCATTTATTTAGCATTTACTGCGTTCCTGGCTGAGTCTAAGCACTTTAGCTTAATTGTCCCTTTAAATCCTCACCTAGCCAAGAGGTAGACACTTTCATTTTACCAGGAGACTGAGTGAGATAGGTTAACTGATTTGCCCAAGGCTACAGCTTTTATTTATTTATTTTTTTCTGAGGAAGATTAGCCCTGAGCTAACATCTGCCAATCCTCCACTTTTTGCTGAGGAAGACTGGCCCTGAGCTAACATCCATGCCCATCTTCCTCTCCTTTATGTGTGGAACACCTACCACAGCACAGCTTGCCATGTGGTGCCATGTCCGCACCTGGGATCCGAACCGGTGAACCCTGGGCCGCTGAAGTGGAACATGCACACTTAACTGGGCCAGCCCCCAAGGCTACAGCTTTTAAATGACACACTCACAGTCTGAACCCAGGAAACCCACCACGTATCATAATTTTTTTCAAAGCCTGTGTTTTCATGTCCTCTGTAAAGCCCCTCCTTAAGAAAGCCATTTCTTCATTAGCATGAAATTAACAGATACCTTGAGATTTGCTAAAACCAAAGAATATTAGATTTGCTTTTCATGAGGTAAAGAGGCTTCTGTCAACATTTATCTGCCTAATGTAATCAGTATATTAAATTTTAAAAGGCCAGTCTGCTAGTTCGCTGGAAAGGCAGCTTGTCATGTTAGGTCTTCGTGTTTATCAGGACACTGTGACATCACTTGTCCTCAGGGACTGTGTCTCCCACTCCTTGGACCATGTTTTCCACCTTCCTCATAGGTAGGGCCGGTGGTACTTTTGCACACACCCCAGTAAAGATGGCAGCCCCCAGTGGTTTTGCCCTCAACAGAGTCCTCGATCCCCAATCCCCCATCGGGATTAGAATTACATTGACTTTCCAAAAACTTAATCCCGAGGATTGACCTGCTCTCTGTGTAATCATACAGCTCAGATTTCTGCCTCTAGCAACTTCGTCCAGTGGTTGAGTTTCCAGTCAGCTCAATCTGTGTGCCTGTGCTCACACCAGTGTGGACCTGTGGCCATGGAACCTGTGAGGAAAGTTCCAGGTGTCCAACAGTGGCAGTGTTTCCTGTTCCGTGAGGTCAGGAATGTCCGAGGGGTGGTTAGAGTTAGTCAGGATTATTTCTCTAGAAGTAATGTTACAGTATCAGGTTATCCCCTGAATTTTTTCATACTCACCATATGTTTGTGGTTCCCACAGCCAGGGGATGCCAAGGGGCTCTGAGCTGGGATCCTGGGGCCTGATTCTGATCACCTGTTCTCCACCCCTGGGGTGCCTCTGGCTAAAGCCATAATCAGGGTGGCCCAAGGGGGTGGAACAGGGAAGAGTGAGAGGGCACGCTGGGGTTAAGTCACCTTGTAGTCTAAACAATGACACGTGAATTTTCATATTGGTACAGTTAGGTCCAGATCCCCTCCCAGCAGGGAGGTGACAAGGACAGGTGCCCAGGTGAGATAATAGGCGGGTACATCCTCCAGCTGCACATGGGCTGTTATAATCATTCAGTTAGGGTAACTTCAGTGCTCTCTGCGCCGTGGACATGGCGTGTGCTGTGTCAGGCCTGGACAGAGTCACTTGCTTGGAGAAGCTCTCTTCCCTTCAGGTGTTGAGGCCAGGAACACCTGGTGCGGGTCCTGTCCCCCAGGTCCTGTGCTCTGCCACCCTCATGACAACATTCTGCACACAGGTGTACAAGTGGCCATCACAATGACTTAATGTTTAAGGATGGGCCTCTGTGTCTCAACTTGTTCTTTTTAAGGACACATAAAGATAGCTTCTGAAGTTGAAATTGAAGGTCCAGAGTTTTCAGCAACTTATGCCTACCTCTTTGCTGACTTAATCTCCCCATGTAAAGCCAAAAGATTCATTCTGTGCCTAGTCTTTTACCTACACAGTTTAAAGGACTTTCCTTCATGTCTGTTTGTTTTTTTAGCAAACTACATATTTAACAAGATATATGCTTTGTGCCAGGTACTATTCCAAGTTATTTTATAAATACTAACTCATTTAATCTTCACGAGGACCCATTTTACAGATGGGGAAATAGAGGCAGAGAGAAGTTAAGTAACTTGCTCAACATCACACAGCTAGAAAGTATTCAAGCTGGGCATCTGGCTCCAGGCTCTATGCCTTTACTCTATGCCTTTACTGCCTTCTGCTTCCCAGTGGTAAAGGGACCTAATAAGGGCCCTGGAGTCAGTTACACACAGGTTTGTAGCCTGACTCTGCTATTTACTAGCAGCTTGATAGTGGGCATTTTGTTTAACCTCTCTGTGCCTCAGTTTCCTCATCTGTAAGAAAGGGATGATAAGCCCATCTGTCCTACAAGGTCGTTTTGAGGACTCAGTGAAGTGTGATGAGAGCAAAGCAGTTGGCCCACGCCTGGCACCGTGATAGTGCCCAGTAATAGTAGCTGCTCGGGTTTAGGATTATAACCCATGCGTTACTATGAAGTGGTATCCCAAGGCTGCAGGACTCTGATCGCTCATGCTGAGGAGTCAGTGTCAGGGATTAGTGATGCTGCCCATTCAGTAAGGAACATTGAGAGACTCACAGCCTGCTGTGACTGCAGAACCCCACCTCACCCCAGGTCCCCACCTGCTGAAGCTCAGCCCTTCCTGCCGTGGGTCCCTCACTGCCTTCTTCCCTGGATTTCATGAGGAAAATGGAAAGGGACTGGCGAGCAAGGCCACACTGCCCATCCCGGGGAACACAACCCACCTCCTCCATCCGCCTCCCCTTTCTCCAGCACCGACGCATTGGTGGGCCAGGCAGAGGAGGCGTCAGGGCTGGGGGCATGCGGCTGCCTCTCACAGATAAAGGAAGTTGGCTTTGGGGCTTTTTTGTTCTCCTGTTTTAACATGGAATCCCAAGATTTCTAGGAATGGCCCTGCCTACATGTAGTCAGTCCCTGGGAGGGGGACCGATGGGATGCAAATTGACATGAGGGTTTTATCTGGAAGGGTTTGCTGGGGCTGCTTAAGGAGGATTGCCTCTGGCCTCTTTCTCGGGGTCTTGTGAACTGTTGGGTTTGTGCCTCAGCATGATAAAGTAATATTGGCCTGCATCAAGAGGGACCGGTGAGCACGGGCCCTGCTCTGCTAGCTTTTGCCAGGAGCCCCACCACCATGTCACATGGCCCGGAGAAAGCCAAGTGTCTCCTCTGGCTTGAGTCTCTTTGCTCTCTCCCCAGAAACAGGCTTCGCGGTCACAGCCATCTCCCGCACGCCGGGGGTGACCTACAGTGACTCCTTTGACTTGCAGTGCATCATCAAACCCCATTACCCAGCACGGGTCCCTGTGTCAGTGACATGGCGGTTCCAGCCAGTGGGCACTGTCGAGTTCCATGACCTGGTGACCTTCACCCGGGATGGAGGAGTCCAGTGGGGGGATAGGTCCTCCAGCTTCCGAACTCGAACTGCCATCGAGAAGGCTGAGTCCAGCAACAACGTCCGCCTGAGCATCAGCCGAGCCAGTGACACGGAGGCGGGCAAGTACCAGTGTGTGGCCGAGCTGTGGAGGAGGAACTACAACAACACCTGGACGCGGCTGGCCGAAAGGACCTCCAACCTGCTGGAGATCAGGGTGTTGCAGCCAGGTGAGGGTCTCGGGGTCACGTGTGCTTGCACCAAACGATGAGACACGCGGGTTGGGGGGAAAAGTGAGCATTGAGCCTGGGCATGGCTGCTTTCATTTCTCAACTTTTTAGTTTGAGAAATTTCAAATCTATATAGTTGCAAGAGTCATAGTCCCTTTTCTTGATGGCCAGTTGTTAACATCTTACCGTATTTGTTTTCTCCCTCCGTGTGTATTGTTTTGTTGTTTTTGAAGCATTGAGGGTAAGTTGCAGAGGGCAGCACTCTTCCTCCTGCACACTTTAGTGTGTCTCTGAATAGCGAGGGCCTTCTTCTGCCCAACCACATGCCGTGATCAGACTCGGGGAATTTAACGTGGTTATGGGACATTATCACCATTTCCCCAGGTGTCCTAATAATGCTCATTTTATAGTTTATTTTTCCTTCCAAACCAGGATCCAATTGGGGATCACATATCATTTTTAGTTGTCATGTCTCTTGAGGCTCCTTTAATCTAGAACAGTTCCCTAGCCGTGTGTGTACTTGTGCACATGTGTGTGAAGATGTTGACGTTTGTGAGATGTTCAGGCTGTTTTGCGAAAGCTTCCTCTCTTTATTTAATGCCATCTCCTATAATCTTTGCAGCAGTGATGTGAACGAGGTACTGTTGCCCCCGATTTGCAGACAAGGAAGCTTGGAGGGGAGTGGGAAGATAACAGGCACTTATAGAGCATCTGCTCTGTGCTCTGTGCTCTGTGCTTAGGGTCGTTTATTTTATTAGAATTTCACCACAGCCTCAGGAGAGATGAAGTGGCGAGCCCAGGGTCACGTAGCTGGTAAGTGGTGGAGCCAGGGTTTGAAGTCTTGTCCATCTTTCTCCCACGCTGTATCGTGACCCAGGCCCTGTCCTTGTGGGCCGAGTCTGAGCTCCCTTCTCCTGTGGAGGCTGTGTCTCACAGCAGGTGGTAAGGATGCACTGATCTGGGCAGTTCTAGTCAGGGGAGCTGTCTGCCAACACTCTCACCTTCATCAGGCCGTTCCCCTGACATGGGGAGCGGTTACGTACGCGCTGCTCTCTGGTTTCCTCAGTGTCTGTCCCCGGCTCCTGCGGTTGGCGCCTGGTGGCGGGTGGAGCCCAGGCCTGGGTCCTGCTTCCCTCTGGTTGCCTGGCCTCTGAACACAGGCACCCACACGGTGAAGGGTGGGTGTTGGATGGGAGGTGGCTTGACAAAGACTTATTCTGACTTTCTGACCCACCCACTTTGCAAAGATGGTTTGAACATCTTGCAAAAAGGATTTTTCTGCCCACTCACAGCCATGATCAGTGCCCAACCCTGTCTGCTTGACCACTCCAAGTACACACAATGTTGTTTTCATAATGTTAATGTTTGACTTTATCCTTTGCCTCTTCTAACCCTCTATCAGAGTCCTCTTCTGTACCAGAGTGTGGAGTGAACAAGCTGTGTAAATGATGGGATGGTTCCTTTGCCAGTTAGAGCCTAAACCTGGACAATAAGATGCTCAGGGGAAGAGGCTATTCTGCTTAAGTGGATTTTCAGGTTAATGGAGGGTTAAGCAGAGACCCCATTTTGTGTGAACCCTTGTTGTGGAAAATGCCAAGGGACCCACTTGCTTGCCTTGCTGATTAGAACATCATGACGGTAATTACGCCTTTTGTGGTTTCCTCTGGCCCCCAAAGTCGGCATGGTGAGCCACGGCACCTGTCACGTGGTTCTGCAGCTGTAGAGGGTGAGGAAGTGCTGACCCCAGGACTTTGCCTGACATTGCCTTTTGAGTAAATTCCTAATATGTGCTTGTCTATTGCTGCTTGGATTCTAAGACTGGAGCGCCTAAGGGAAGAATAAGGAATTAGTTCATGGAAGGTTCAAGTTGTTTAGATTCTGATTAATTTATGGTGTTCCCTCCCAAAGGGGAAAAGAGACAAAAATGTATGGAGTACCTCTTGGGTGCCAGGTTTTATGCTTAATACTTATATTTTCTTTTTAAATTCATCCAACAATGAAATCTTGTAGATGTTTGTATCCTCATTTTGGCTTCCCCACGAGGAAACCAAGGCTCCAGGTGTGTAGGAGTCTTGATGGAGGCAAACCATCTTAGCAAGTGTAAAACTGGGGTGGGACCTGCCATTGGAGCCCAGGTCTCTCTCCCTTTCATATATCTCCATTTTCTATTATACTGTGTTATTGCCTCCTGGGTAGAAAAAGTAGCTGGACAGTTTGCCGTTGCAGGAGCTGCTCCGAGGACTGTCTTGTGTGGCTTTCACTGTGTCGGTTTGCTTGTTGTCACTGTAAAGTGACTTTACAGTGACAACAAGCAGCGGCTGTGGTGCTCACAGATGCACAGTAATGCACCCGGGGCCCTCTGGAGGCTGCAGAGAGCGAAGGCAGGTGCTGCGGCCGCACGCCTCCCGGGGAGCGGCTGAGGCCCCGGGGAGTGCATCCCCTTAAGTGTTACTCTCTCTCCCTTATTAAATATTTATACATTTAGCACTTAATATTTTCCAAAGAGCTTCATGTTCATTTTTACTCTTTTTGCCCCCACACTGTGGTTGAAACTCGTGCTTTTTATTTTGGGGAAGTGGAAGTGGAAAATACCAGTGGGCTGACTCTGTGCTGGCGATTGTTTCAGATACTTGGTGTTTACCATCTCACTTCATCTTCGCCACAACCCCAGGAGGAAGGTACTGCTTTCCCACTTTATAAATGAAGTAACCGAGGCTCAGAGAGGTTCTGCTTTGCCAAAGTCGGATAAAGAGTGAGTGGGAGGTTGGAATTTGAACCCTGGTGTGCCTTATTAAAAAGCATTTGGGGTGGACAAAAGGGAGACTTTGACCTTTTTTAAGGCCATATAATCAGAAATTATTCTTTGTGCCTTCAGTTAGTCTCAGTAACAGAAGAGGTTTCTCTGTAGATGGCTGATGTGGAGGAGTCCTAGCCCTGGTGGTGAGCATAGTAACAAAGCAGCTGATATTTGTGGAGCATCTTGCATGTCATCACCATCCTGATGCTTTGCATGTAATCACTTACTTAATTCTTACTTAATCCACGCAGTGCCGTGAGGGGGTACTGACCCACCCATTTTATAGATGAAGACACTGACACAGAAGTAAATAAATTATCCAGTGATCTGTAATAAGTGGCACAGCCAAGATTCAAATCCAGACGGGCAGTCTGGCTCCAGAGTCTAAGCTCTTAATCTTATTATATGGTGGTATTTTTCTAGACATTTATCTTTCTTCTCAGGAATCCTCTTCGGTACCATGAACTTTTATTTATTCTCTCCTGTCTCTGGTTTACCATCCCTGATTCCCTGATCCCCTTTAGCAAATACTTAAATTTGTTTTTGTAAATTGGAGTCACAAGGTAGACCCCAAGGTTCCCAAGAAACTGTAGAGGTTCCCAAGACACAGTTGGCTAATGGCATAGGAGTTTTATTTGTGCCACCTCTGACTTCTCTATTTCTTCTAACTTCTGCCACAAGATGGCTCTAAGACTTGGGGACACCAGTCCTCAAAACCAGTGCTGGCTTCTCTTCTTTCTTCTCTCTGTATGTACCTTGCCCCACAAAACATAGGTTCTTATCCCTGCTTTGGTGAATGTCTCCCACTTTAAGAATATTTTGTCAAATATTCTGATTCCAGCAGAATCAAGTAGAAACCCAGGGGCTGTTGGCTCACTCATGTGAGTGATAAATGGCTGGTCCTCCCACTGCTGCTGTCATCTTCTCCCAGGAAGGCCCTGTGTGGTCTGTGTCCCAGACCAGCCCTTGCCAGAGCCACTTGCTGACCTGACCACATCACAGGTATTTGATTCATTCAACTCTCTGGCTGGATGGCACTAGTGACTTGTTATGGATCTGTTATTGACCACTCTATATGTGTGCTTCCTGTTCAGTATGCACATCTCCAAGGAATCTTCAAGGAATGCCATCACTCCCATTCTGTTGTTGGTTTAGCTTAGCCTCACTCCCATTGATCAAAGAGTGTGACCCCCAAGGGGCGTTTAGGCAAGACTTTAAGCCAGTTCAACATGTTCGATTCTTAGTTCTTAATCAATTCTTTTCTCTTTTAATTTCAAGGCATTGCTTTGCTTCCTTCTGATTTTCTTTAACACCAAAAACACCCTCCAATTACATATCCCTAAATACAGAAGCAATAAGGGAAATGTCAGCACTCATTTTCCAAATGTTTACGACCGTATCTTGGTCTGGCTATTAAATATTGCACATTAAAATTGACAAAGCAATAAACAAGCCTCCAGGAGGACAGCCTCCGGTGTAGAAAGCCGACTTGTCAGTGGGTGAATTCTGCCGGGATTTTACTGATGGGTAGGCAGGATGAATATTTAATACCCTCTGGATGCTGCCAAATCTGTTTTCTCCAATTTCTTAGTGCTGACCTGGCAGATTGGGAGAGCTAAGGGCTTGTTCTTTGGCTTCCATGAGTCCAGGGCATGTGACAGTGGCTCTCTTTGTCACAGTCTAGTAGGTGACTGGCTGCCTCATTCTTCAGAGGGATTGGTCCCTGCTTTCTTTCAGGAGAACCTGGGGTTCTCTTTCCATCCCGTGTGCATGTGGCTTCTGCTTGCTGGGTGTTCAGAGATAGAGTGAGCATGAGTGCCAGAGCCCTAGAGGGGTCTCAGCCCTCCCCCCACCCAGGCCTTTTTGTCCTGGTGACACCAGATGCCCCTGTTGGGAGTCAGCGAGCAAGCGTCACTGCTCTGTCTGCAGACAGGTAAAGCCAACAGGACATGGCTGGATTATTCCGAATTAGCTGTTCCTGCCTCTGAACTTTTGCTGTTCTCCTTACTCCTCCCTCCCAGTCCCTTCTGTAAGCATGTTTGAGCACCTACTGTGTGTCAGTTTCTATGCCTTCTGCAAGCATGTTTGAGTACCTACTGTGTGCCAGTTTCCATGCTATGTCCTGCGGCTGCAGAGATGGGTTTGTCACATTTCCTGCCTCATGGGCTGTCTGGAGGCCTAGGAAGAGAGAAGGGCAGGGAAGTTTCAAGGGTGGTGTAGAGCTGAGCCAGGGTATGGGTCATTGGCCTGAGAAGGGAATTGTTTTGCGTTGGGGCTCAGAACAGAGTGTGAGTAAAGAACATCACAGAGGGAGGAGGCAGTGTGCTTGTTTTGATGTGACTGAAGCATGGGGTCCAGGAGGGACCCACCTCCCCAGGTGGGTTGGCAAAGGCCAGGGGAGCCCTTTGGTGCACCGAAGCATGAAGGGTCACCATCTGTGATGGCTAAAAGTGAGGACAGACCAGACAGCCTGGATTTGAATGCTGGCGCTAGCACTTACCAGCAGTGTGACCTTGGACAAGTGTCTTTTATAAAATTGGGGACAGTAATATTTATTTCATAGGTCTGGTGAGGACCAAATAGTTAATATTTATAAAGTGCTTAGAATAGTGCTCAGCACATAGAAAGGATTATATAAGTATGTTAAATAAGAATATTCTAAACTGAGAATTAGGATTTTAGATGACAGATCATATACTCCTTTTTTATAACAATTTGGATTAGTCCCCTTACACCCTAAAATGAAATTCATAGGCAATATAACATTCCTGTTCACATGATCCTAAAAATTGTTACAATGTCCTAATTGTGGAGGAAGGGAGGAATTTTTTAAAGAGTAGTTACAATGAATAATGTGTTTTAACCTGTCAGTGCTCAGGGACGGCTGCACCAGGGGGCGCAGCACCGAGGGCAATGCTGCAGGTGGACGACACCGACTCAGCGTGTCAGATGCACCACCCCACGCGGCGCTGGCCACTGGGATGGAGTTTCCGAAATCCTGAGCAGCTCTTGCGACAATCCTGAGCAAGGCAGAGGAAAATCCTCCCTTGATTGACCTGACATATTAAAACTATGCAAAAAATATATATATTGTGTTAATAGTAAAATGAAAGTAGGTTCTAGGCTCAGAGAGAGAGTTTTCACCCGTATGAGTGTCATTTGAAAGCCACGCAGGACACGAGGCAGAGATGTGTTGCATGGAGTCATCCCAGATGTGAGTTTACATCCATCACGGGTTCTAGTCCCTTAAATACCTCCCCCTCCTGCCTTGTCCATGTGGCCATGAAAGACCTGCCCACAGATTTCCATGCTGGTCCTGGGGCGTGGCCGCCTCAGTTGAAAATTGTGGTGGGGAGCTGCTGGCAGGCTCTAAGATGGGAGCAACAAGCTTCTGCTGGCAGTTTAGGAAGCTCTCCCAGGTGGGGGCTAAGCTGGAGGCCTGAGAAAGAGATCATTAGGGGCTCAAATAGCCCGTGTCCGCGGGGAGAGAGGAGCCGGGGGGCTGAGGGCCGTGTTAAGGATGTAGGGTCTCTAAGGTGGAGTAAGTACTGGACTGGCAGATGCCTTTGCCACCTCCTTCCCTGAGAATGGGGCACGATGTGGGTGGTGGGAGCTTCCCAGGCGGCTCTCCCTTCATTCTCTCCCAGTCTCTTGGCTGACTTATTTCCCTCAATTTGAAAAATTTCTGCTGTCTAGCCACTGCCCCCGCATTCCTGACATTACTGATTACTATCACAGATCTTTAATGAAGAACTAGTGTCTTCCTTCTCCCCCTCTCCTCCCTCACTGCCCCTGTCTCCTCACCAGCTACCCTCTGGCTTCTGCTCGCACCACTGCACGGAAACTGCTGTCTCCAGAGTGACCCGCAGCCCCCTCACCACCACACCTGTGGCTTCTGAACATAGTGTGCAGCAGAATCACCTGGAGGGCTAACGCAGGTCGCTGGGCTCCACCAGCAGCGTTCTGATTCAGTGGTTGCAGTAAGTCCTCTGGTGATGCTGGTGCTGCAGGTCCACCGATGGCGCCCTGAGAGCCACAGGTGGTCGGGATCTGGTCTGGAGGGTCACAGGTACACGCTCCAGGCCCCTCGCAATCTGGCCGAAGCTTTCTTTCTAACTTCATCTCCTGCTCCTGACCGCTTCTTGTCCCTGAATACTGTGCACAGAGAAGTTCTCACCTCAGCTCACCTGTCCCCTGTCTCCAGGGTGCCCTTCACTCGCCTCCTCTGCCCGGCGAACACCTCCTCCCTTGTTTTTCAGGGCCCAGCTCAGATGTCACATATTTTCAACACATTCCCTCCCTCCTGGCACAATCAGAATTAAATGCCTTTCCTTAATGTTCCCATACCTGCAATAAAAGATAAATCACATTTATTCAATCCTCCATTTATTAATTTGTTCAGCAAATGATTGGGTCATAGTCTCTGCCCTTCGGTTGCTTATAATTTAGTAGGAAAGATAAGACCTTTAAAAAATTAACTTCAGGGGCCGGCCCTGCAGCCAAGTGGTTCGCGCATTCCGCTTCAGCAACCCAGGGTTTCACCGGTTCAGATCCTGGGTGTGGACCTAGCACTGCTCATCAGGCCACGCTGAGGCAGCATCCCACATAGCAGAACTAGAAGGACGCATAACTAAAATACACAACTATGTACTGGGGGGCTTTGTGGAGAAGAAGAAAAAAAAGATTATCAACAGATATTAGCTCAGGTGCCAATCTCTGGAAAAAATTTAAAAAGAATTTAACTTCAACATAAGGCAGCCTGTAGCAGCTCTAGCAGGGTTTAGGGAATCCTTTATTGGTGGAAGGAATGAGTTTTGAGTGAGAAGCACACACACAAAGCGGAATCCGCAGGATGGGTAGGTTGACGAAGCAGCCGCTCTTCTCTGCTGCCGAGCTCCTCCTCCCTCCTGCTGTTTCTCGCCTTCCTACCCCCTGTCCCTGCTGGAACACAGCAGCCCCTCCGATAATGCAAAACACACCATTCACCATGCTTTATTTTTAAAGATTTTATTTTATTTTTTTCTCCCAAAGCCCCCTGGTACATAGTTGTGTATTTTTAGTTGTGGGTCCTTCTAGTTGTGGCATGTGGGATGCCACCTCAGCATGACTTGATGAGCGGTGCCACGTCACCACCCAGGATTTGAATTGGCGAAACACTGGGCTGCCGAAGCAGAGTGTGCGAACTTAACCACTCGGCCACAGGGCCAGCCCCATTACCACATTTTGATCAGAGGCCTAGGAAGGAAACTCCAGATGCAAAAAGAAAGGATCCTTTCCTTAAACAGGGTACAGCCCGGCTCTGGGAGTGTCCGAGAAGGGAGCTGCTGGTGTGAGCCGGAGTCTGGGCTCACAGGTGGCGCTCTTACAGGTAGGGCTCTCACAGGTGAGGCCTTGTCTGTCTGCAGCCTCTCTTACCCTTTTCCTGCCTCTTCTCCTGCTGATTCATTGTTGGGGATTAATCAAGCCTCAGTCCTCAGCATCTTTTCTTTCACCTCTGTGTTTATTGCCTAAGTCCATTCACTCACACAGCCAAGTCCACGGTTTCTCGGGCTTTCTTTTTGTTTTGTTTTTTTTCCTGCTTTATCTCCCCAAAGCCCCCCAGTACATAGTTGTGTACTTTTAGTTGTGGGTCCTTCTAGTTGTGGCATATGGAACGCTGCCTCAACGTGGCCTGATGAGCGGCGCCATGTCCATGCCCAGGATCCGAACTGGCGAAACCCTGGGCCGCCGCAGCGGAGCATGCAAACTTAACCACTTGGCCACGGGGCTGGCCCCCTCTCAGGCTTTCTTTAAGGTGCATGTGAATCACCTGGGGATCTTGTTAAAAGGCAGATTCTGATTTTGGAGGTCCGGGGTGGGGGCTCAGAGTCTGCATTTCTAACAAGCTTCCAGGTGACACTGATGCTGTTGGTCCATGGACAGCACTGTTCATAGCAAGTTTGCCACTGATGTTTGATGGTTCTCTGATGCTGAGCTTTGACTGTGGGCCTGAGCCCAGAAACCAAAAGAAATGGGAGCAGTGAAAATGTATTGCGTGTTTATGATACCCCAGCCTTGTTGCTAAACTCTTTCTGTGGACTCTTGCTTTTAATCTGCCCAACACCCCGATGAGGTAGTACTATGACTGTCTTCATCTTGGAGATGAAGACACCTACAGTCCTGAAGGGGGCTGGGCTCTCCTAGCTCTGGCGGAAGGTGATCCGTATCACGCTGCCCAGGGCAGTACTGGGCAGGATGCATGAGTGCTTCTTAATTAGTCCTGGAGGCTCCAGTCTCCCCTGGGCTTCAGGAAAGGTCCTCCCTGCCCTTGAGATGTGGGAGGAAATTCAGAGCGTAGAATAGCAGCTGACCCCTCGCCCACCTGTCAGACATGCACCAAATTTCAAAAATACCTCTCTTTCAAGCTTTTCAACACTTCACAATATTTTGACATGGGAAGGGGAGAAATGGAAATGCTTTGAAACATTTCTCCTCCTTGGATTCTTGTCCTGAGACCATGTGACTGTATTGAAGTTTAGTCATAGGACTCCCGTTTAACATATGCAGTTACTATAGCAATTGAGGTTTCCTTAGTAACAGTTGCAAAAATAATCTGGCCCCAATTAATAATACATTTTAAAGCTCTTTCTACTCTACACTGAACAACCCAGTTTTTTTGGCCAAGAACCAGAGAATTCAGGTGGTGTCATTTGCACTGATATAGATGTCATTTGCATGCGGTGAATTGGGTTGGAAAGGAAGGAAAAGGGAGCTGGTTGTTTCAAGTACTATAGGAATCCGATCTGAAAAGTCGGCTGGCAGGCTAATGGGAATCTAGTCTCCAGAGCTTGGTAGCTTACTGGTAAACCCTGCCCTGGACCAGTGTGCCCCTGGGAACTTTGTGCGTTTGAAGAAGGGAGAAGGCAGGAGACTGGGCTTTTCACAAAATAATTGAAACCAGAAGGGAGGGGCCTGGGATGTGGGGTTTCTCTCGAACCTGTGCTTGGTGTGTTCTTGATGGCTTGAGAGGGCCTGTAGGTATGTGAATTCAGCCATCCTTTGTGTACAGCGTCACCTCATTTACCACGGGAGGCGTCCTCAGAGTTGCTTTTGCAGTAGTGGTGTTGGGTATCAGATCCTGCCACTCCTCTCAGCCACTCAGAACTTTTGTCTATGTGGTTGTGTCCAGGCGCCCAAGTGACAGTCTCTGCCTTTCAGAAGTTTCAGTTGCCTTGGCGCATGGGACCCAGACCTTCATGCTGTCTTTCTACACCACGCTCTAAGCGAGCCAGCCAGCCGCCCTGCCAGAGGAGGCCCAGGCAGGACTGGTGGGCTCAGTCCTGGTCTGGATCAAGAGACTGACCAGCAGGGGTGCAGACTGGGGCTCAGGCAAACCTGCCGGGCCTCCCTCCAGGCAGGCGCGTCGCAGGAGGCGCGACTCGCTCTCTCTGCCGCCTCTCTGCCTTGCCCTGGGTCTCCTTCTCAGCTGGTGAGTGGCTTAGTCCCTGAAAATCGAAGTGCAAAGAGGGCTGGAGGTGGGATGGTGCTTTTATTATTAGCTCCCTAAGAGGAACTTGGAGTTGTGTCTTTTTTCCTTTTTTTCTTTTTCAGTAGGGGGAGGGCGGAGGGTAGGGGGAAGCAGAGCCGAGTGTAATCATGATGGAGTGGGTGAGGTCTCACATTACCTTCGTAATATATGTATTCCTTCGTCGGATATATTTCATTAGATCTTGGCTTCTTGCCACCTTAAGGGTGAGCGTAGTCATTAGTTAGCAGGTAGGGTGGCGCTCCAGAGTCTGCCCTCCCTTCTGGTTTTGGAGCAGGATAGCAAGGGGGGACTCTGTTCTGTCCTATTGCTTGTCATTGTCTTCTCAGCCTCTCCCCCCTCTCCCCCCAGGAAGATCACCCCAGCATCCTAACTACCTGCTACCATATTTCTGCAGCACACTCTCACTCGCTCACCCACTTACATATCTCAGCAAACATTGATTGAACACTTTCTGAAGCCCAGGCACTGTGCCGTGCTCAGGGGGTGTGGGGAGGAGAACATCCACAAGGCAAGACTGTCTTCTTCAGGGCATCCTCAGCACTTAGCATCATGAGGGGCACAGAGTGGCACACTCTAGATATTTGCAGATTGAATGGAGAAAGCTTGATCTCTGCCCTGGGGGAGCTCACAGGCTAGGGGAAGGAAAAGCAGCCTGGATACATAGAGAGGGTGCCGATGAAAGCACAGAGGAGGGCCATTTGGCCCAGGGAGGTGGGAACAAGGGAGCGAGGACTGACGAGGAGTAGA
This sequence comes from Equus quagga, assembly GCF_021613505.1. Taxonomy (NCBI): domain Eukaryota; kingdom Metazoa; phylum Chordata; class Mammalia; order Perissodactyla; family Equidae; genus Equus; species Equus quagga. The sequence continues at coordinate 47,002,320 of NC_060284.1, read as the reverse complement.
AAGAAGGGTCGGAGGGGAGATGGTGGAAGGAGACAGGCAGAAAGGGCAGCTGAGCAGAGAGCAGAGGTCAGGGAGAAACTCCCTGGGCGGGTGTGGGTGTGGGTGTGGGAGGTGAGTCATGGAGATGAGTGAGGACAGTCGGATGAGGGCCAGATCCTGGAGGGACTTGGTCGTGGAAAAAGGAATTTTTTTTCTTTATAACCTATAAGCCGTTGGGAGCCATTAAACTTTTTAAGCAGGGAAATGATATAGGCAGAGTGGTGTTTTAGCTGGATCCCCCTGGAGGCCATGTGATGGCAAGGAGAGCAATCAGGAGAGCAGGAGAGATGGTGAGGGCCGAAGCCGGGGGCGAGGCAAGGAGGAGGCAGATGGAGGGATGTCTGGAGTGGAATCGGCTCCATGCTGTTTTCCTCACACTGAGCCATTGTGTGAAGGGAACCCAGCACTGTCCAATCCTCTAGGAACTGTGCTGGACAAAGGTGAGATTTGGGATGGGCCCCATTTCCAGGAGGGTATGGTGATTCTGCTGACTGCTCTCTTTTCCTCTGCAGTGACAAAGCTGCAGGTGAGCAAATCAAAGAGGACCCTCACCCTGGTGGAAGACAGGCCCATCCAGCTGAACTGCTCGGTCAAGTCTCAGACCAGCCAGAACTCCCACTTCGCTGTGCTCTGGTATGTCCACAAGCCCTCGGATGCCGACGGCAAGCTCATCCTCAAGACCACCCACAACTCGGCCTTCGAGTACGGCACCTATGCGGAGGAGGAGGGCCTGAGAGCCAGGCTCCAGTTTGAGAGGCACGTGTCTGGGGGCCTGTTCAGCCTCACTGTCCAGAGAGCTGAAGTCAGCGACAGCGGCAGCTACTACTGCCATGTGGAGGAGTGGCTGCTGAGCCCCAACTACGCCTGGTACAAGCTGGCAGAGGAGGTTTCAGGGCGCACGGAAGTCACTGTGAAGCAGCCAGGTAAGGATAGAGGGTACAGCCATCCTGGGTCAGTGAGTTTAGTGTAGAGAGACTGCCCAGCGGGGAGGGGGCACGCAGGGCTCTGCGAGGTCCATGCTGCATGTGGATGCAGGTACACAGACCATCATCCTGCTGCACTGCGGGCCCACCCACCTTCCTGTAGTGGGTCCTGGTGCTGATGGCAAACTTGGAAAAGCATCCCTGACTCTGCTATTATGGGCAGCATCTTCCCCGGAGAGGCCTGAGGGGCAGCTGGCTGGGAGGATATGGCAAGGCAGAATTCCTGGCAGCTCCTGCATCTCTTTCTGGGTTTGTAGTTTATACCCTGCATCTCGGGCTGGTGCCAGCTCCATCCCCAGGTTTCCTGCCCAGAAGGCATTTTCTGGTTTCCCTCATCTGCCTCCCCCTCTGCCTTACCACCCATCCCCTGCCCAGGGATGAGGCCTTCCTGTCCCCAAACTGAGTCTCCCCCTCCCCCTCTCAGTCCTTGTGGGTGCAGCCTTATTCTGCTCCAGACAGATGGCATCTGACCATGGCCGGAAAGCTTCCAGGGAGGGCGAGCTGCCTACCTCCGCAGGCCTCAGTTCCACTTTTGGATGGCCCTGGTCATTGAGAAGTCCCCCTCCCTGTAATTCCCCTCTCGGGTTTTGGGTCTGCACCTAGAACAACCTGAGACAAATTTGGGTCATTTCCTTTCAAATATGTGAAGGGAGCTCTTGGATGCCCCTGTCAGTCTTCCATCCTCCTTGTTAAAGAACTCTGGTTCTTTGAACATAATGTGGCCTTAAGCTCCCACTCTATCATTCTGCATGCCCTACAATTTGTTGTCATTGCCTGTGCTTCCTGACAGGCCACTGTGGGATGCTGTATTGTCACCCCAAGTCCTATCTCCATGCCTCTGCTTATGCTGCCCTCTCCACCTGGAATGCGCCTCTCCTGCTGCTTCTTGCCTGTCTTCACTCCATCCCCAAGACTTCACTTAGTACCGCCTCCAGGAAGCCTTGCCTGATCTCTCCTGTAATACCAGGGGCTCCTTATAAAACACATAGTGTAATAACTGCTCATTTATATTTGTTCTTCACTATACTGTAGGCACTCTGAGGACAGGGCTGTGTCTTTGTATCTTCAGCCACTGGCATGGCACCCTTCATACATAGTGGTTGAATAAGGAATGAATGGTTGCTTTCCTTGAATGCCCCAGGGCCTTTGTACTTGCTGTCCTCTTAGCCTGGAACATGTTGACCATAGATATTCATTTCATTTGTCTCGTTCTTCCTCAGAGAGGCGTTCTGGCTTATTTTAACTAAAATAGCACCGTAGTGCCTCTGCATCCCCTTCCCCATCCCCTCCATAGCACATACACCACCTGGCATCTTGTTTATTTACCTCTCCGTATGGAAGTAGTTAGGAACTACTTAATCATATTTATACATATGGAAGTTCAGTTCTTATCATTTATTTATTACTTATTCATTTATATATTCTCATATCTATACATTTGTTGTCTATCTCTTCCCCTGGACTAGAAGCCCTCTAAGTGAGCACAGGACTTGGTTTTCTTCACTATTTTCTTCCCACCACTTGTCTCCCAGGAGGCCTCCATGAACGTTTGTTCAGTAAGCAAACGGAGCCACACACAGGTCCACGTGCAGCCTGGCCTGCACTGACTGCCTGGGACCGTTCCCTCCTTTTCCTCAGGATACTGTATTTCTAAAACCGCCCCAATCCAGGGATTCTCATCGGCCTCCCAGCTACCTTCCATGCCAGCCCTTCCGGCACATTAAGAAGGAAGCTCTGGTCTACATGGTTCCTGTTGGTATTTCCAGTGACCTTCAGGCCAGTCCCTGGGACTTTCGACGGGAGGTTGTCATTTGGCCCACAGATGCTCTTTTGGGTTTCTGTTCTTCCTCTGTTTTCAGTTCTGAACGTTTCTCTCCTGGGAGAACAGGACAACCCTCCTGCCCGGCCGTCCTGCTTCATCGCCGTCTAGCCTTTCCCTTTTGTTTGTTCCAAAACCAAGAACTTCTTGGTGGAGCCTGAATTGACAGAGGGAATCTCCCCATCCGAGACTGCAGACTCACGTTGGCGAACTGGGGCAGTGCAGAGGGGCTGTGAGGATCCTCATCAACACACATTCAGGGAAATCTCTGTTTATGGGGACTGTTAGCGCTATAAACAGGAGTCTCACAGGGCACAGATTAAATCAGCATGTTCCCCTTTTCAGCTGAGATTTTTGGTTGATATGTTTTTCTTCGTTTTTTCTTTTTCTCTGCTTCTAGTTCTTTTTCTCCCCGCCCCCCCACCCCCTCTTTTTTTTTCTGATGAGAAATCATACCCTTATGGAACTTTTGGAAAGTACAAAAAAACCACAAAAAGAAGAAAATCATATTTCAGTCCAGAGACAACCAGAGTTAACTGGTTTAAAATATATATTGTTATTTCTAATTTTTTGACTTTGTAATTACAAGCATAATCACGTGCACAATAAAGCACTCTGACAGTTTTTAAATGTATGAAGTGTACACTTTCAAGTGTACAAAGGCCTCGTTGGGGCCTTTGATGAAGCTAGGTTTCTGCCATCAGGACACACCGTCGTTCACGACACTTCCCCCGGAGGACCTCCCTGGCTGAGTTTTCAAACCACCAGTTTCATCAGTGTCAGTCCTTTCTTGACTGATGTCAGATCAGCTCGGTTCCCACCTTGAGCGAGAACCTGTGTGGGTTTTTTGTAGGAAGGTAAGAACTGCGATTCTTAGGGCCAGCTCGTGGACATATTAAACTGGGTTTCCTCTGCAGCTGGTTGACAGCCCAGCATATTCCAGCCGTCACATGGTCAGTTTTGAAAATTTGCTCATGCTTTGAGAGGGTTTGCCACATGCCCTTTCCTGTCCCTTCCCAGCCACCCCTCCAGTCAGCCGTACGTGTCATGGTCAGCTGTCATTGGGATGTACAGGCATCTACAGCTCCTGCTTTTCCTCTCCAGGCGTCTGAACTGATGGGGTTATAGACTGGGGGACGTGCAGCTGTTAATGTAACAGTGAACTCCTCGAAACTCAGACCCTCGGACACAGGGTCAAGGGACTCAGCATGTTTGGGGTGCCACGCCTGAGAAGTGTTTCTGCTACTCGAGTGTACTGCTGTCCTTCTGTATTTGGAAGGCCCCCCTTCACCTGTGCTTGGAAAGGGTACGTGCAAGCTGCTTATTTTCTTGTTGCTGATATCTCTTTGCTCGCCTTTCCAGATAGCCGCCTGAAGCTCAGCCAAGCACAGGGGAACCTGTCGGTTCTGGAGACGCAGCAGGTGCAGCTGGAGTGTGTGGTCGTGAACCGCACCCGCGTGGCCTCCCAGCTCGTGGTGGAGTGGTTTGTGTGGAAGCCCAACCACCCGGAGCGGGAGACCGTGGCCCGCCTGAGCCGCGAGGCCACCTTCCACTATGGAGAGCAGGCAGCGAAAAACAACCTGGAGGGGAGGCTGCACTTGGAGAGTCCTTCCTCGGGCGTGTACCGGCTCTTCATCCAGAACGTGGCAGTGCAGGACAGCGGCACCTACAGCTGCCGCGTGGAGGAGTGGCTGCCCAGCCCCAGTGGTGTGTGGTATAAGCGGGCAGAGGATACTGCTGGGCAGACGGCTGTTACGGTCATGCGACCAGGTGAGAGTTAATGTCCCCCCGTCTCCACGGCAGTCAGTGCTTCCCCTGTGAGTGTAATATTTTATGCACTGCATACAATTAATTTGTTAGTTAATAAATTGTTTGCAGTTCAATATATGAGCATTTACATTTTGCATTTGCATTCGAAATTGTCTCCATTTTTTTTTTCTAATGAATGCAAAATTGCACATCTGGCTTTGGCCTAAGGCGATTCTGTGTCTTAACTAGAATAACATGTGTCAGTTATTCCAGAGCACAGGCTATTTTCTTTTTAAAAAATACCTTCAGATTTGGACAAGTGGTGTTTATGCAAAAATCTTGAAACAGCAGCCGTGTGGTTCAAAAACTTAAGTTTGTGGATTTTCAGTGGAAAAGAATTGATTCACACGCTTTAAATAGAAAAAGATGAAGTGTCTGCAGCCTTCACTCTCTCACTTCCTACTAATTTTCCTGGTACTAATGACTGTTCTGTGTGGCCTTTTGCTTTGCTTGTCTCTATTGTTGTTTCTAAAGTACCTCAATGCGTGTAATAGGTGTAACTATTGTTACACATTAAAGCACATTATTAAAGCTAAGATTGCAGGATCCCTGTGTCCTTTGCAGCATCACACCATCGTTCATCCGTATCGGAGCAAAAGGACGTGGAGCAGCAATGAACTTGTGAGCCACGTCAGTGTGCATGCTCTGTCTTGTCTGCTTTCTGAGCATCCCGAGGTTCTTGTTCGCGCTCGTTGGTACTGTTGGAAGCCTTTGTACTGTCTTCACGTCTGAGCAGAGCAGCTGTTTTGGTTGGTGGGACATGGGCGCTTCACATCGCGCCAGCCCCGCAGGTCGCAGGACACACTTCTGGGAGCGGACACACCCTCTGTAGCAGGAAGGGGCATTGTCTCACTCCCCTGTGTCTTGCCAAGCTGGAGGGAAGTCACCTCTACTTTGAGTTACTCACATTTCCCATGACCTTTCTCTTTCTTGTTTTTATCTTGCCTAAAAACTGCTGCTTGTCTGTTTGCAAAGGTAAAACTTTACAAATACAGACACTGAACACCCTCCTCTGCCACCTCCCACCCATTTTGCAGATCACCACACTGAGGCCCCTGAGTGGAGTGGGAAGAGACAGATGTTTATGGAGTGCCAGCTGCATCCCAGCCACAGTTAGGCGATTTATGTTCAGTCCTCACAACAACCCCGACGGGTAGATCTTACTAAGGAGCGAACTGAAGGGAAGCACCACACGCTAGTGCGAGCAGACTGCACGGGTCCCCCAGCTGTCCCTCCTGCACGCTCTGCGCTCCCGGCGTGGCCCAAACCTATAACCCCAGCCTGTCTCACCTTTCAGCCAAAGGAGCAGCCTGGATCGATCTTCCTCCCTCCCTCCCTTCCTTCCTTCCCTGATTGTATAAGCTGATCATGTTAATAACAAAACATTTGGGAAACAGAAAAGTATAGGAAAAGCAAAGTTATCTATAATCTCACTACCTATGTGTCTTCATATTCCCTCTGTCTCTCTTGTTGAAGTCAAGATCTCACTGCTTTATGCAGATGTATTCAAAGATTTTTTTCTGAGGTATAAGTTGAACATATAGAAGACTTGAAATAATATAGCTCTAATAGTTATGTTAAGAAAATCATTGCCTTGCGTGTTTAGGGTCAACCATAGTATGAAGTACATCAAAGACCGGCTCCCCTCAGTGAGACTATAGCCGAGAGGTTGTGTTTGGCTCAACACAACTCATCACATACAGACCAGACACGAGTCGGTAGTCCAGGTAACGGCCATGGGAGCAGATAGCATGATGTAGAGGGAGGGGCCGAGATGAGCTGCCTTCCTGTCGCTTACACCTGCAAAAGGAAAGTGTGTTAAAGTCTGAACAGGGAGATGATTTGGCCTTTTCTAGAAGGGGACAGACGTGAGGAACCAAACTGGTAGAGGAGGGGTGTTGTGGGAAGGTGGAAATTAATTTCATTCAAAAAACTTATATCGAGTCATTCATGCGGACAAGGCACTTGAACGGGCCAGAAAAAATTTTAAGTGGTTAGAATAGAAGAAAGCAAGGGGAGAGTAGATGGGGGAAAGAGTTCCTTCTGGGGAAATGAAATGTCCTAATGGTCTCTGACCACCTTGCCATGATGGATCCATTGCGCACGTTACCCAGGGCCACCTCCTGTGACACACTGGCCACTAGGAGCTTTAGGGACACTGTTGGACTCTGGAGGGCAAAAAAGCATCTAGACCGCCCTTGGTCTGCAGCATTTCTCTCTAATGGCTTTGGGGGTTCCACATCAGCCGTGCTCTCTGGAAGGAGAAGCTGATGAGCAAGGCAGTTTGAGTCGCCTAAACTGATTTCGTCTTCTCTGTCCTGCTGTTCTGCCTTCCAGCATCTTCTCCCCCACGAGAGCTGAGCTGATGCACCATGCCCGCCACTTGTAGCCAGTTCCTAAGCCTCTGTGTGCCAGCGGTGCACACCGAGATTCCAGATGGGCCGAGGGGGATGTGGAGGGGCTTGGCAGAGCCCCACAAAGTGGTAGGAACCCCAGCTTTGTGCTCACCTGCGAGTGACATTAAGCCAATTCATTGAAAGCCCAGGATAATACTTGGGAAATGCTCCTAATTGGTCTTCATCCAAGTAGAATCCAATTTAGTATCTGTAGTTTTCTTGATGTTACGTTGGCATCTTTCATGAGCATTTCATAAACAGAGCCGAAGGGAGGCCTTTTAGGAGCTAGTGAATGAATTATTTGTTTAGGACCTACCCCAGTGAGCCAAAAAGAAGGCAACAAAATAAAGAAACAGATTACAGCCTGTCTGGTGGCGTCTGTGAGATGTGACTCACCTGCTCGGGTTGCTCTCCATGGCTCAGTTGGGAGGACACTGTCCATGTCATCCTCCTGGCAGAGCCACGCTGAGGGCGAGGGGCCCTTTTAGGTCTTTTGGCTGTTTGGCTTCAGTCCTTGGAGAATATTTAGCTCCTTGGGTTCACTAAGGCATGAGCAACAATCTACGTGCACACAGTTTAAATTCAAGAGCTGCCGAGGAGTGAATTTGTTTCCCAGGGCTGCCATAACAAATTAGCACAAACTTGATAGCTTAAAACAACAGAAATGTATTCTCTCACAGTTCTGGAGGCTCCGAGTCTGAAATCAAGGTGTCAGCAGGGCCATGCTCCCCCCGAAGTCTCTAGGGAAGAAGGCTTCCTTGCCTCTTCCAGCTTCTCATGGCCCCGGGTGTTGTCTGGCCTTCCTTGGTCTGTAGCTGCATCACAACAGCCTCTGCCTCCATCCTCACATGTCCTCCTCTCAGTGTGTTCCCTTCTCTACTTATAAGGACACCCATCATTGGATTTACCCTAATCTAGTATGAGCTCATCTTAATTACATCTGCAATGACCCTGTTTACAATTAAGGTTATGTTCTGAGGTTCCAGAGGGACATGAATTTTGGGGAGACACTGTTCAGCCACCAACGGGTTACAGTGAAAATGTGTCCCTCCCTCCCTGGATTCCCCATAAGCAGCCACGTTACCAGCTTCTTGTGAATTCTTCCACAGAAGAATGTCAGAATAAAATGTATTTCTTCTGCATACAATGATAGGTGGACTACGCAGTGTTCTGTCCTCTAACAATGTTTCTTAACAATGTTTCTTGAGTCTCCTCCCATGTCTCTGCACATAGCACCACCTCATTCCTCTCAATAAGTGCATAGCATTCTATTGTATGGATGTTACTATAATGTATTTAGTGATGGACATTTAAGTTGTTTTGAGCAAAGAAATTAAAACAGCCTTTTCTTCCTTCTTTGTCCTTCATTGCCCCCAGATGCCGCCCTGCAGGTGGATACGGTGGTCCCCAACGCCACGGTGTCCGAGAAGGCAGCTTTCCAGCTGGACTGTAGCATTGTGTCTCGCTCAAGCCAGGACTCCCGCTTTGCCGTGGCCTGGTATTCCCTGAGGACTAAAGCTGGAGGGAAAAGGGGCAGCCCTGGCCTGGAAGAACAAGAGGAGGAGGGGGAGGAGGGAGCGGAGGCGGAGGAGGGGGAGGAGGAGAACCCAATGGAGCGGATGGCCCTGCTGAGCGTGGGCCCAGATGCTGTCTTTGGCCCAGAGGGCAGCCCCTGGGAGGGCAGGCTTCGCTTCCAGAGGCTCTCCCCATTGCTCTACCGGCTCACGGTGCTGCAGGCAAGCCCCCGAGACACGGGCAACTACTCCTGCCGCGTGGAGGAGTGGCTGCCCAGCCCGCAGAAGGAATGGTACCGGCTCACGGAGGAGGAGTCCGCTCCCATCGGCATCCGTGTTCTGGACACAAGTGAGTTTTCCCAATTTACAGAGGAAGGATGTGACTGTTGATTCCAACTGTGTCTGGGGGATAAATTCAGACCTTGATTATGGGTTAATAAGCAGTTTTCTTACCTGTCACGGGCACTTAGGATTTGACCAACCATCTTATATAATTGACCCTTGATAGCTCATGCAAAAAAGTAGGGATAGAGTTAAAGCCATCATATCCCACCTAATCTTCATAATCAACTTGATGCTCCACCAGATTCTATTTTAGTAAGATTTCATTATACAAGCACATCGTTAGATGCTACTTTGTTACTCTTTAGAATATCCAACCTAGTCTCTCTTTAGCACTAATTAGTAAGTGCTTCGGACTCATAAGGGAAAGAAAAAAATTGAAGCCTGAATACCTCACTGTCAGTCTTTCTTCTTCTCAAATTCCTGGGTCGTTTTTATTTTGGAGGGTAACTTGGAGGTTTGGGTGGATTTTGCACAGTTCGTTGGGAAGACCAGCCTAGAAGGCCAGTGATGTTACAGGGCATCTGGGAAGAGCTTCACACACCCCACTCCCATCAGCTGTTGCTGCAGAATAGTCCAGAACTCAGTTTTCATCATTCTGAGGGACTCTGTGAACAGAGACTGCAGGAAATACTTGCTGACCTGAATTACTTGTTCTAACAAGGCACTCTTTTGGTTAGCCCTCTGTCAAAATGTGGAGTATATCAGACTGAAAATGGTGTTTGTTATAGTGCATTAGCGTATAGTGTAGAAATTAAAAATTTGCTTGAAATTTCAGTTTCTTTTCAGTCAAAACATTTTGCCAGATCTTTTTTTTTTTTTTGAGGAAGAGTAACCCTGAGCTAACTACTGCCAGTCCTCCTCTTTTTGCTGAGGAAGACTGGCCCTGAGCTAACATCCGTTCCCATCTCCCTCTGCTTTATACGTGGGACGCCTACCACAGCATGGTGTGCCAAGCGGTGCCATGTCCGCACCTGGGATCCGAGCTGGCGAGACCTGGGCCACCGAGAAGTGGAACATGCGAACCACTGTGCTACCAGGCAGGCCCCTTACCAGACCATTTTGATTTGAGTTTTTGAGTTTTGTCACAAGCTGCTGCTTTTCTTTGATTACCTCCTGTTTACACTGTGTTAGAGAGAACCGTATGAAATTGAGCTTTTGTAGATCACAAGTGGTTGACTATCAGCAATTTCATACGCTTTGGAAATCTAATAAGTGTATGTTAAATTTTCTTAGTCATACTGATGAGCAACAGCACGAGTAGGAGGGAGAGCAGAAAAAGACCTAAATCGTACTCAGACCCCCTAACAAGCTACTGAATAAAAGTGCACTGTCCAAAAGGGCAGGGGGTTAGGCCACATTTTATCTGTCCACTGTGGACATCCATGTTTATTAAGCTTCATAGAACAGAGACAGCATCCGGCAGCCTTACTTTACAGAGAAGATGCAGACTCCAGAGGCTGAGCTCCCGCCGAGGTCTCAGAGGTCATAGAGCAGTTCTCCACCGAGTCTGGGGCACGGGGTTGCATTCTCCTCCATATCCAGGAATAATTAACACTGCGTTCTGTGCAGCCACAGACACTGCGGACATTTGTAAATGGTCCATAATGACATTGTCATTGATAATGTTAGTCAACTAAGCATCATTTCTGGTAAAACTGCTCTCAGAAGCTGGTGGGGAGGGAACGTGTTATATCCCAAAGAGGAACCTTCGGAGTAGAACTAAGCAGAGAGGGACACGAGAAACAGAGCTGTGCAGGAGGTTCAGGCTGAGCTGGAGTCAGCTCCTTCCCCATCCTAGAAGCAGCTGAGTTCACAATCCATACACCACCTTTTAGGATGTGGCTTTCCAAGCACTAATCCTGGCTCTCAGGGGGAAATGGAAGCACTGCTTTGTTTGAACTGACGGCTGTGAATTGGAAGAGGGGCTGTTGTGGGAACAAGAAGAGAAGGGCAGTCCCCCCACCGCGAGTGGCAGTAGTGGAGAGACAGGATGGGCGCCGGAGTTCCACCCAGTCACTTCCGTTGGGTTGAGCGAGGTCATGAGGAACAAAAGTCAGCATCCCAGTTCTCAGCCCTCACTGTCTTGTCTCCCTTGTGGCCCTTTTCAGGTTCCACCCTGCAGTCCGTCATCTGCTCCAACGACGCTCTCTTCTACTTCATCTTCTTCTACCCTTTCCCCATCTTTGGCATCCTTATCATCACCATCCTGCTGGTGCGCTTCAAGAGCCGGAACTCCAGCAAGAACTCTGATGGGAAGAATGGGGTGCCGCTGTTGTGGATCAAAGAACCACACCTCAACTACTCCCCCACTTGCCTGGAGCCCCCTGTGCTCAGTATCCACCCAGGAGCCATAGACTAAGGGGGTCCTAAGAAGACATCGGCCACGGAGGAGCAGAGGAGCTCCCTTGCTGCCTCTTGCTCTGCAGTCAGACGGCGGATAGCACCCAAACTCGGGAGTGCTCGCGCAGAGAATTGTCAGACTTGAGAAGTGTTTCAAGTCCCCGTCAGTCACAGAGACAGACTGCCTTTAGGCGGCAGTCCTGGTGGTTAGCTATTTTTGAGCAGATGCCGTCATCCTGCGGAATTAGGTTTGTTTTTATTTTTGGTAGCGTACTGAGTAGCTCCAGGTGCCACATCTACTCACTGACTTAGATAGTATTCTCAGATCGATGTTACAGGGGCTCTTCTTCTTTGTAATGGACTCTTTTTAAATCCCTTTGGCTTCCCCTTTTTTCTGTAATGTTGTGGACGAACTTCTCTTACATACAACTGATGGCAAAAGGAAGGACAAACTTTATAGCGCAAAGGAATCTCTTCCAAGACTTTTCGTTTTTGCACACTTGAAAATGCCGCCTGTGGATCAAAATATACCCAAACATTTTTTACTTTCTTAACAAGACTTGAAAATTATGTGTAATGTGGGCCCAATTTGTATCTTATCTTTTCCCTCAGCTGGAGTTCTTGGAACCACTTTGGAACCGAAATGAAAGCATTGAATTTTGCTTCAAAGAACTGTCTGTACAAGAGAAATCCTGCATAACCCCATTAGGAGTAGATGGTGCCCGGCCAGACTATGTGTTAGGGAGGCAAAAAAAGGCTTCATCCCAACCTTGCCAAAAAACAAGAAAACTTTCTTGGAGAACAAGTCAGAAGCTCCAAACAGCACACACTTTCCAAGTGAAAGGAGGCAGAGGCTGCTTTTAGCAGCTCCCAACTTTCGGATCCATCAAAGCCAGTGATTAGTGAAGGAAGGAGAGAGAAGGCTGGTTGTTGGCTTGATGTGTTCTGCACGGACAGTCTCTGATAACTGCGAGCAGGTGGCTTCTATTTTAAGGTGCTTTGCCAAACTCTAAAGTGGAAGTGGCCACTGAACCTGGAAGGGGGACATCTCCGAGCTGAACACACGGGGCCCAAGCAGCCACTGTGTGCACTGATGGAGGGCACTGGGGCTGACAGCTGTTCCTTGAAGAGTGGGCCAGCCAGGGGTGGGAGGGGGGTTTCCCGGGCCTGACGTCGGAGAGTGGGGAGGAATAATTGCCTCTCTGGAGGTATGACGACTAGGTTTTTCTTCCTTCCACTTAGATTTTCCTCAAAGATAATTCTGTCTTCCTTGTTCACCATTTCTCTCTCCCTGCATCTCACTGCCATGAGAATATCAGCCCAGAGGAGGTCCAGATGCAGCCCTTTGTAATCCTTTCGGCTTACCTAGTCTCAGCAGAAAGTGATCACCTGCTGTTGTGTGTGGGTTTTTTGCCCTTTGTTAGATCTTGTTTGTGGTTTTTAGTGATTCAGTTCATTGTGATGGCAGCTTTTCATTTGAATACCCTTAAAGCCCAACAAGGGCTGATATCATCCTGTTATTTTACACTGTTGGGCGAGATGCTTGGCTCCCTTGGAGCATCATCAGTTGCCAGTATTTCCTTTTGCTCACTCCCTGAAGATGTTTCTATGCCCTGGATTTCCCATATTTTGCTGGCCAAGGGTGGCAGCTCCCTTCCTCTGTGAACTTGCCTCTTGAATCCCAAATGATTTCTCAATTTGGAAAAAGCCACTAGGCCTTCTGGAACTAAGTGTGACTAGAGAGATGGCCGCAAAACTCTGTTCTGAGACTGAACAGACTCCGGAGCAGGCTCTGGGGTTCCCCAGGCCGTGTGGGCGCTGATCTTGTCGGGGTCTGCAGGCGTGCAGGTGGCCTCGGGGCTCAGTGGATGCGTTGTGCACCACAGCTGAGGGGAGGCACGGCGATTGCTCAGCCGCGTTTGCATAGGCTTCCAGTACTCTTAGGAGACAGTGTGGGTGCCAGCCTCAGCCCCGCTGCTGCCTAACATGCTCATTTTCATTTCTTATGCTGCAGCCGTGCTTTAGGGGTACAGAATCAGTCAGCTCAGTGGTGAGGAGAGAAAGCAGTCTTTTGCCCCATTTCTTCATTTCTGGGGTGTGGGCTTTCAGTGGGAAATTGCTGACCCCTAATTGATAGAATGAGTCACTGGGGGAAGATGACTGATTTTTCCTCTGAGTGGAATGATGCTGGAGGGCTGGCTGGGACTGGGATGGGTAATGAAGGTTCGAGTTTGAATTAGTTCACAGCCGTAGAAAAGTAGGCATTGCACATAATTATGTGAAGCAGTTGTGGGAAACTTGAAAGAAGAAACCGAAGCCAGTATTTTAATAATTGCTTTTTCTGTGTATTTTCTATTGGGCTGGGGGATACCCTCCAAGGGGCAGCTTTTCCAGCTTTCAGTGAAAATCCCCAGGACCTTGTTTCTTTGGCCATTTCTATGGAAATGTGGTGTCAGAAGAATGGTAATGGTGCCCCCCAGTGGCTGCAAGACCTCACTGCACCTCGCCTCCTGGAGCTTTTGTCCTCTGAGACGGGAGCAGAAAACTGCTGACTGCTCTCTTGACTTATCGACATCTACCATGTTGCATTCATGAAAAACTACACTGTGTGAGGCCCGTTCCAGGACTTGGATATGACCACACCCTCTTTCACCAGGGTGTTTCTGTAGCAAGTTTTCATATTCTTTACAAACAATGGTTTCTCTGCGTTAATTGTTGAAGAGAAAAAAAAGAAATGGGGTAAGAAAACTACCCATGCATGATGTAGAGAGCTGTTGATTTGATTTTGTTTGTTTTTTTTAAGGAAAACTATTTGTAAGATGTTGCACTAAAATGTTTTATATACACTTCAGAGACCTGTAGTAAATTATGTTGAAAATATGGCTGTTTGCATTGACTGGAGTCCGCTGTCCTTCTTTCTCCTCACATAATCAGCCACTCTCCTCTGTGGAACTTTGACCCAGGAGGCCTGGAGATCTGTCCCTGACACTGGCCTGCTAGGCTCAAGGTTTGTAAATTGCAGCCCTTATCATCACGCCCCACCCCCAGCCTAAATGGTGCCTTTGTACAAAAGATGGAGAACACCCCTTACTCAAGACGCTTTACTGCCACCTGCTGGAAGTGTATCCTAATAAACGTACACAGCTACCTGACTGTCAAGGCATTGCTGTCCCTAGAATTGTGCAACACACAACACACCTGGAGGCCTGATAGGCAAGTTCAAAAGGCAGGGGTTATGACCGCTAGCTTTCTTTTTTAGGGGGGAGGGAGTGGGCAGGATTGGGTGAGAGGAGACTGATGGAGAAGGAGAGCAGGAATATAGGACAACTTTCTCCTTGGTCTTGGCAGCAAGACCGACCACACAATCTTTCTCAAACCGTGTAGTATTGCCCCGACTGTGAAATATTCAGCAAGCATTTCCAGAATGGAGGAAAGAGCAGGAGCTGTGCATTCCTGTTCCGTGAGACCATGCAACACACCAGTCTCTGTTCCCTGCACACCTCAACTGCTGGTATGTTTGGGAGGAGTTCACCACATCTGCAAAGTGAGAAGCATGAGGGAACGATGAGAGCCGTAGCAGCGTGACATTAGTCAGAACCCATCTGTAATTCTTTAAAATTCACAGAAGAATATGCAAAAGGAACTAGACAGAGGGTAGAAAGCAGAAGGAGGTGCTTCCTTTTCTTTGTCTTTTTCAAACCCAAGCCTTTCAAAGGCTTGACTGTGTGTTTTCGTCAGCCCCATTTGCTGCATTCTTATCAACTTCGTGCAGCTGTTGGTTTGGCCCGGAGTTGATATGTGACCGTTTATCCCTTGGATACCCAGAATGGTTCCATGTTAAGTCATGTATTATTTTTGCCTAATTTTTTCCGAATGCTCTCTTTCTGCCAGGGAACATTTTGAAACAGGAAATAGAGTGTTATGGAATAACATCACCCCTCCGTGCCCTGGAGCGAATATGCCCCGTGCTCATAAATGAAGTGAATACCTTTCCACAGGAGGCAAGGATGATTTTCATGTATGTGGGCTTAGGAGCAGTGTTTTGCTCTCTCTGTGCTCAGATTCCTACGCTTCCTGGGGGTGGTTCCAGGGTTGGCAAGAAGTAGAGCCAGAGAACCAGAAACTGGCATGCCAGGAAGAGCAGCAGCCCCATGCCACATGAGCAGGCTGAATGAGGCCTTCTTTCTTACCTGCTAGTCCGTGATTATCTACAGTGACAAGCAGATAAAACTGGCTGTCTCAACACTGGTCACAGGATGAAAAATGGTACAGCTCTCCTTTTGGTGGTAAGTTCCCAGTATATGAAAGGAACGTTTTGGCTGTCTGCCTAACGCACTGCGGGTCCAGCCTTTGTGAGCCACTTTTGATTCATGAAGTCTGCTAAACTAAGGCATATAAGCGTTTCTAAAAATGCTTGATGGAAGCACAGCATTTCTCTTAATGAAAGAGCTGGCACTGCTTGCTGGTTAGAGAAGCATCCAACCAAGGAAGACCTAATGACTCATTCCTCCCCCAGCGGCTGGACACCATGGCCTGGGTGGTACTTCCCAGCCACAAGTGACTGGGCAGTCCTCTCCTCAGCCCTCCTCTTGACGGGGTTGGCAGCTCCTGCTGGTCAATCCAAACTGCAGCATGGGTGCTGCTCCAAAATATGCATCCTACTCCTGTATGAAAGGTAAGCATGGCGTTTTGGACTTGACCTTATTTGGACTCCCAGTTCTGCCCATTACAGTGTGTCCTTGGGCAAGTCATTTACCTTCTCTGAGTCTGTTTCCTCATCTGTAAAAACAGGGACAATAAGGTTAAATTAATCCAGTTAATGCACTTAACACAGGGCCTGGCTCATAGTAAGTGCTCAACAGATGTTTGCTGTTATGTCACTTCCCAGTTCAAAAACTTTCAGGGGCTCCCAGTGTCTAAAGGTCTCACCCCACCCATCCTTCCTTTCCAAGTCGACCTGAGTTCCTACCAGCCCGGGGCAGAGGAGACACTTGATTTCTCACATTTTGCGCTACCCGCTGCACCTGCCTGTGTTCCCAGTGTCTATAGGTGATGGAGAATGTCTCAAGGTAGCAGGCTTCATGGTGCAGGACATTGGTCCCAGAAATTTCACTGATAGAGATTCCTATTAAAATTTTATGGCCAATTTAAATAATTCATGAATTCTGACAGTATGGGTCAAATGTCTTGAGTGGTTTGGGAGGAAGGAGATGACAGCAACAAGAAAGCTCATTTCCACTCACTTTCATGCTGGTGTTTATTAAGACAACAGGGAATCCTGCTCATGGGAAGACGATCACTAAGAGTTCCCTCCACCCCACAGCTGGGCAGGGGCAATCCTGGCGCTTCTCTCTGAAAGAAAGGAGGCAGACAGGGAGTAATTTGGTCTGGGATCTGATGCATTTGAGGGGAGGGCAAGCCCATCAAGAAGACTAACCCGGCAGATGGAGAGTTCCAAGTGCCTGTTGCAGCTTGGGCGACAGAGATGTGGGGAGGCCAAAAACGGTAAGGGAGTGAAGGGACTTGACAACTCAGCCTGAGGGAAAGTCCATGGTTGAGAGGAAGAGGAAAATGGGAAACTTGAGATGGAAGAAATCACAGGCTGGAAATTCCAGCTCCGGTTTGAGGGAGCTATGGGGGTGGGGGCGAGGCATATGAGCTGGTGTGCACTTGAATGAGGAAAGACAAGGTCTTGGGGCGGGGGCGCTGCACCAGGCAATCCCACACATTCTAGGGGTTGTCTAAAATGTTCCGTTTCCGGTTGTTTTAATATTTGAGGAAAGAGTGGTTCAAAGAGACTGTCTAGTCCGGGGTCCCTATAGCTGAGCAACATGCAGGAAAAGCAAGCTCTGTGCCGTTTCTAGAAAGCGCTGGAAGAATACAAGACTTCGGAGCCTCCCTGGCCTTTGACAGGGTTCTCCTGTCACTTCGGGGGCCAGCCAAAGTGGCGCGCACTTCCGGGGAGCAACAGCCTCCGTCCCCACTTCCCAACAGACACCCTAGCGACGGAGCTGCCTCCAGCACTTTGCAAACGTCAAAAAAAGTGCGGGAGGAACGAAGAGGAACTCGTTTTTAAAAACGCATGCGCTTTTAGGGGAGAGCTCCACGGAGCAGAGGCTGGGCGGCGGGGTGGCCGGAGGCACAGGGCCGGGGGACCGGCCTGTGTTCCGGGGAAAGAGGAAGGAGCGGGCAGACACCGGGCCAAGGAGCGACTCAGTGGCTGCTTTCCCGGGAAAGAAGCTGCGCTGGGGGCGGGCCGGGCACAGAGGAGCGGGGCGGGGGGGGCGCAGGGCGCGGGGGGCGGGGGGGGCGGGGGGGGGCCGGCCGGGCACAGAGGAGCGGGCCGGGGGGGCTGAGGGGGGCTGGGGGTACTGGGGGGGCGGGCCGGGCACAGAGGAGCGGGGCGGGGGGTCGGGGCGGGGCGGTGCGGGCCGGGCACGGAGGAGCGGGGCGGGGCCTCCGGGGCGGGGCGGTGCCGCGAACTGAGGGTGCGTCGGTTCGGCCGGGGCCGCGGGGCTCAGAGGCCGCCCGACGCGCCATGGCCGCAGCGAGCGCCCCTGGGCTGGCCGCGGGGGTCCTCGGCGCGTTCTGCCTGGTGCTCTGGTTCGGTGAGTGGAGGCCCTCTCCGGGGTCCCCGGGGGTGACCGTGACCCGAGGGCTCCTGGGTGGAAGGGCGGGGCTCGAGGAGGTCGCGAGCTGGGTTGGGCGGCAGTAGGAACGCGGCCGGCGGGCCCTTGTCGGGGAGAGAAAGTTGTCAGCTCGTCCCCGAGTCTCCCTTGGGCGATCGGGAAGAGACTGAGCGGAGGCGCCGGAGTCGTGTTCCGGGACAAGAGCGCGGGGCTGCAGCGCGCTCCCTGTCCTGCGCTGTTTCCTCTCTGGGGATGCCTCCTGCCCACTTCCCAGCGCGCCCTCTCACCCCCGCCCAGTGTTCTCCGGAAGGGTGCGCCTGTTCCGTGAGACTCCTGGGCCTGCTGAGTTACTTCTCGGGCCTCCCGAGCGACTATCGGGCGGACCTTATCGCTGCCTCCTCGGCTTGTGACCTCGCCGGACCCGGGGTCTGGGCAGCTGGTCGCCAGCGCGTCGGTCCTCCCCGCCGGGAGGGCCAGCTCCCAGAGCCAGGGATTTCCAGCCGCGCCGCTGCGGGCCTTCTCCGCAGGCGAAGACGCGTTTCAGGATTGCCCCGCAGCTGGACGGGGAAAGGAGCGGGAGAGAAGGGTCGGAGGCGGCGGTGGCCTCGCTTCGGGATCCCTAAGTAGTGCGGCGGCTGCTTCTTCCCCCTCCCTTCCAAACAGAAAAGAACTAACATGTGAGTGTCTAGAACTGACTTCATCCCTCACACTTCTTAAGCTAAATCGTCACAACAACCTCATGCGATAGGTATCTGTCTCCATTTTTACCTCCCCACCCTCAAAGACCCCTCCACACACAGGCCCCTAGTTAAGTCCTAGCCAAACCCTTGGAGTGCAGCAGTAACCCCCTTACCTAGTTCTCCTTTCCTTGGGTGTTTCCCATTGGCCCCCTTGCACATACTACCAGACCGATCTTCCTTCTCCATTCTGCATTCAGCGTTTATTGAGTGCCTGTGGGGTACATACATCATGGAGGACAGCTGGGGTGGGGGTGGGGGGGTGTTGAGTTATGCTCAAAAATACCTCCCTTGTAATGCACACAAGTTAAGTGCGGTAAGAGAGGTTAAACGAAGTGCTCTGGGCCTGCAGAGGGAAGAAAGCAATACCTTTGGACGAATGCAAATATCTTTTGTGAAGCAAAGACTTTACAGAGGGAGGGTATTTGAACCCAGCCTCCCAGGACAGGTGGTTTGTGGACACACTGTGATGTGGGAAAAGACTCCAAGAGGAGGAGAGGAGGAGATCAGGTCCAAAAGACGGGGGCAGCAGGGTACAGGGTGAGCCTGGGGCCATAGGGAGTCCTTCAGTGTCACTGGAGAGTAGTGTGGCCACAGGAGCTTGAGGCCCCGGGTGGAGCCCTGAAGGTCCCCTTTGGGAGTTTAGATGCTCTTCTGAGGGCAAGGAGAACTGTTTCCGGATCAGAGCATCCGTTTAGGAAGAGTCATCTGGCCGCAGTAAAGAGGGAGGATTCCAGTCGAGAGGCATTGGAAGCAGAGAGGCGAGGGCAGACTCCCGTCACGGGGCCCAAAAAGCTGGGAGGTTTCATATGCTGGTGGCTGTGGGAAAGGGTGAGAAAGACATGCAGAGGTTGAATGGCTGGGCTCTCTCTCCTCCAGATGAGCTGGTCTCCCTCTGGTCCCAGAATGCACCTGTTGTCACTGCTGCCTGTACCTGTGCCCTGTCTTCCACTGAAAACCCAGTTTAGCCCTCCAGCCCCACCTCCTCCAGGAAGATTCTCTGAACGGTCTCCTCATGGTGTCTCTCTCACCACTCATGTATTCATTCAGAGCTCATTTCATTCAGCAAGCGTGAATACACCTGCTCTGAATAGGCCCTGCGCTAAGGACAAGGATGAATGAATGGTGCAGCCCTTTGCAAGGTGAACCCTTTGGGGGCTGAGCCTGCTTCACTAGGGAAGCTGCCTAACACAGACTAACAGCATCAGCTCGAGTCAGATGCCTGGCTTCAGACCCTGGCCCTGCCCCTCGTCTCAGTTAGGAACTTCTGTAGGTTACTTAACTTCCATATGTCTCAGTATCTTTGCCTTTGAAGAGAGAGAGAGAGCCACTCACGTGAAAGGATAAAATAGTATCTCATCATAGAATGACTATGAACATCAATCGTTCACCAAATACTTACCGAGCGTCAGCTCTGTGTCAGGCACGGTACAAGGGCCTGGGGATACAAGGAACAGACTCTTCCCAGCCTCTCTGCAGCTCACATTACAGTGGGGGAGAGAAATGGTAAATAAATAAATGAGGAAATATGTAGACGGGTGGTGGTAAAGAAAACATTTGCTAATACAGAGATTAGTAAGGCAGGAAAGGGGAGTGGGAGTGGTTAATATTTATTCTGAATTTTTTAAAACTTTGCAACATATAGAATCTTTAGAATAGTTGCAAAAATAGTACAATGAACGCTTACACACTTTTCTCCTTGAATCACCAGTTATCATTTTGTTATATTTGGTTTACTTCTCTGTCATACACATGCTTACATTTTATTTTATTTTATTTTATTTTGCTAAACCACTTGAGAGTTGCAGATTTTATCATGCCTTACTCCTAAATATTTCAAATATCTCTTCTAAGAATAATAAGTCTCTAGTAAGCCACAGACCGGTTAACACAGTCAGGAAATACAGCGTTGTTACAGTACTCTTTTCTGACAGACCGGAAGCCAATCCTGGATCACATCCTGCATTTAGTAGTGTGCCTCCTAACCTCCTTTCATCTAAAACTGTTGCCAATTTTGTTTCATTTTGTGCTTTATGACATGGCTGTGTTTGAAGGGTCTGGGTCAGTTGTTTGCTGCGATGTCCCACTGTTTGGATTGTCCCTTTCCTCATGATTAGATTCTGGTTAACACTTCCAAGGGCAGGACTTTTTCATGGGTGTGTGTGTCCTCAGTGCATCTCCTTGGGGGCAGATGCAGCCCCTTTGTCCCATGACTGGAGTCGTTAACTCCTGTTGTTTGCTTAAGGTGAGGTTTGCCAGATTGTTCCAGGGTAGAAGTACCTTACTCCTGTGTAAATAATCTGTGATTTTTTTTTAAGTGACACTGAGATTGTGTGACAATCTTGTTCTCCAACAATCTTCCACCCACTGTTTTAGCATCCAGTGGTGATTCTTCCCTGAGTCCATTATCACCAAAATATTTGTAGATGGCATTTTTTTCCCTACATTATTGACATTCTTTAGTAATGAGCTTTCGCACCTCTCTTTTTAATTTTATTATTTTAGTCCTAGTATGGACTCATGGATATTTTTAAGATGGCATTCCTGTGATTATCCATTTTGATGCTCAGTGATGCTAAATTTGGCAAAGAGGAGCCTCTCCAACCTTCAGTGTCCTTTTGCCATTTTTCTATCAGTTTTTGAGCACTCCCTTACTTTCCAGCACTGAAGATGTTCTGGACTCATTTTGTACCTTTCCTGCCTCCGCCTTGGACTCATTAGACTCCCTTTTTCCTTTTTGTGGGGGATGGTATTTAGAAAGCAAGATCTGCATGCTAGGTGTGCTCGAGGCTGCTGGAGTCTTGCCTTCTAGGGCCTTTCGGTTTTCAGAGCTAGGAAATGGAGTTTTCATAAAGTTGAGAGTTTATCTTGTTATCACTAAGGCTAACCCAACAACCTGGTTCTTCGTCCCCTTCCTTCATTCCGTATTTGTAGCTCCCTTCTCCACAGTGAGAGCTCTGTTCTTATTAGCACCAGCGTATTTTCCTAATGGACATTAAACACAAAATAGTTTCATAATTGCTATACCAGTACCACGACCAAGCACAACCTTCACTAAATATAGTTCAAGATTTCTTTGCAGTTCTTTTTATTCTTCCATATATCCCACTGAATATGCATAGAATACTGTATTCTAAAGTTACTCGGATTAATTTTTTTCTCCTGTGTGGTTTGCAATTTGATATTTATTGCATTAATTTGTTTCTGTTTCTATTCAATTTTAGGGGTTTTCCCCCTCGATTTAATTTTTAAATGTGTAAAATATTAACATGGTTCAAATAAAAACTATATAAAAAATATGCTCAGAGAAATCCTATTCCTTCCCTCCTCCCCCCATAAGATGTAATTTGTTTCTGTTTTATCTTTCTTGTTTCTTTTTGTATATATAAACAGATACTATGTTTTTTCTAACTCCCTTTGTTAAACAACAGGTAACATTATGTAATTCTTTTGTACCTTGCTTTTGTCAATTAACCGTCTGGAAAATCATTCATATGAGTCATAGAGATCATCCTCATTCTTTTTTAGAGCTGCATGGTACTCCATGGGGTGAAGGAATGATATTTCATTCAGCCTCCCTCTGGTGGTTAGTATTTTATATAGTGGTCAGGGGCGGTCTCTTTAAAAGTGTGACCATTGAGTGTAGACTTAAGAACGTGAGGGAGCAGCCCAGGTGACTGTCTGAGGGAGTGGTACTCCAGGCAGAGAGGATGGCATCAAAAGCCTTGAGATAGGCATCACGCATTTAAGGAAATTCCAGGAGAAATGATGTTGTAAAAGGAGTCAGGGCTGGAGCCGAGAGAGAAAGTTTTGTGGGCCCGTTAAACACCAGACTTTTTCATTTCCAGTGAAATGGGAAGTTTTGGAGAGCTTAGAACAGGAGGGAAATTATGACAGCTTGAGTGTTTACATGAATTATTCTGGCTGCTGGGTGGAGCATGTCTGTAGAGGGGACAAAGGAGAAGCAGGGACACCAGTTAGGAGGCTGCAGGAGCAATGCAGGTGAGAAATGACTAGGTAAGAAGGGGAGGAGGTGAGAAATGGGAGATGTGCGCTGTGTTTTGAAGGTGGAGCCGGCAGGATTGGGCTCTGGGTTGCTTCAGTGGGATAACATGTGCTCAGGACCCAGGTGGTGCTGGGCAAGTAGCAAGCTCAAAAAAAGGAACTGTGGCATTAGTTAGCTCTTTGTAGCAGAGCCTGCCTTATTGTGCTGCTGTTGACCTTTAGTAGACCCTTCATCTTGCCAACTGTCTCCTCAACTACGGTTTAGTTCCTTGTACGTAGGAACCAACTCGTATCCAGCTTCTTAAAAAATTCCTTTCATTGTCTTGTTTTAATGTTTTTACCAGTACAGATTGCTAAATCTGGACATTAGGTGATAAAGCATTTCACCATTTTTAATTATTACGTTATCTCACGTTATTACATGAGACTTGTTCATATGCTTTGCTGCAATTAAGATTCAGAGATCTGTGTTTTTATTTAAGAAAGATATTCCAAGTCAATTAGTGTTGTATATTCCTACTGGAAAACTAGACCCAGTATCATAATGGGGTGTAAATAATAATAGCTGCCATGAATCAAGCACATGCTCTGTGCCAGGCCCTGTGCTATTTTAGATTTTTGTTTTCATTTAATTGTCAATACCAGTTTTATTAGGTAGGAACTGTTAAAGCAGAAAACAAAGCTTAGGTTAAGCACCTTGTCCAAGTTCAAACAGCAAATAAGTGGCAGAGTGGGCTAGAAGGCAAGTCCATTTGACTCAAAGTGCATGCATTCTGAGCCTGAGGTTAGAGAAGTGACTCTGAAGATTGGTGGAGCCATGGGTGGTCTCTTATATGTGAGGTGTAGACATTGTCCCATATAATTTTGCTAAGGCATGTGGAATTGTATAGGACAGCACAATTGCCAATCACCTAAAATTGTATTCAGTATCATAATCTACAATAGGCGGGAGGGAAAATTGGGGCCATAGAATTCAGAATGGGAGTTTATTTACATATTTATTTATTGACATTTTGCCATAGTTATACACTCACTATATACCCACACTTCACTCCTAAATACTTCTGCATAATCCCAATAATATTATAATATTTATGAAAATTAGCAGGATTCTCATAACATCACCTAACCCTTCAGATTTCCCCAGTTGTCACAAGAATGTCTATTTTTTTAAAAAAATAGGATCTAATGAAGTTTCACACATTGCATTTGTCACTATGTTTTTGGTTTAATTTTGATAAGCATCTTTAAAATTTTGAAAGAGTCTTAGAAACCACTTTTTTGGAACTAGATCTACGAGTTTGATTTATTGCCCTCTTTCTCACTCTAACATTCCTTTGATAAATACAGGCTTGGAGGGTAGATATTGATTTCTCTGTTTAAAAACAGAAAGTTAGCCTGCGTGCATCAGCCCTTATTTGCATGAGTTTTCCGACTTTTGATTTCTTTTCATGTTGCTTCTTCTCGAATGCAGAAGGCTTCTTGAAGCTTTTTCTTGAGGACGCAGACTCTTGCATTCTGCAATCGCAAATCATACCTCCTTTCTTGAGACTGAAAGTGAAACCAGGATGACACATTTTCTGTTCGCTTACACAAGTCGAGGTTTGAATATGAAATGTGTTGGTTAGATAGTCACCTTTAGATAAGAGATAGAGTCCCTCCCCAGAAAAGTGCTGAGAGCATTTCAGCCGGTTCTCTTTGGAGCTGACTGTCAGCGCCCTCCACCAGCCTCAAAGGAAAGTCTTTCAGCCACTGTACCAGCACGGGATCCTCTCCTGTGGCCTCTAACCTTTTTTTATTCCTTTCCCTTGTGCCCTTTGGCCGAACCCTTCTCAGTGCTGCTGGTGCCTATGCTGATGACCTTTTAGCCTGACAGCTGTGAGGCTCAAAATGAAACCAGTGGAAATGAGCGGGCCTTTTGCCCAGAGTCACTGAAATAAAGTTATGTCTGCCTCTTGCCCCCAATTGGGAGCCATTAGTTCAAAGTTCTGTCCTTTGTAACCTTGAACCAATTATCCATCTGAGGGAACCCAATTACCTTGATAGACTTGTTCTCAGGAAAAGAATCCATTTTGGGTCCTAGTGACCTTCACTTCCTTTTCATAATGTTCCCCAAAATGTCTGTTGAGATTAGTGTCTGAATGTCCATCAGGCTCACTGGTCTGTAGTTTCTTGAATTTTTTTCCCATGTAACAGTTAAAAGCTAGAAAAAAATGGAATTTAATATACCCATTCAGAAAATAATAAGATACTCAGTTTACTAAGAAACTAATAAGGCTATATGTCATCATAAATTAGTTATAATAGAGTTTCTCAACAATGAACTGAATACCTGAAAAGTAACAGGGGTTATAAAGAAATTTTTCATGAAATGATCGATAGTGTATTGAAATACCTTGAATCAGACTTTGGAGAATAGATTTTTAAAAAGACTCACAGTCTTAAATAGCTCTCTTAAGAACCTTATTCCCCAAAGCGTGCTGTAGGTCTCGGATATATCCTGTCTAAGACAAGAACAGTCAAAGGCAAATATGGCTTTTGAGTGTGATGGGAGGTGGGTTTCTTGAAAGGACAGAGAATAGTGCTGTCCAAGAGAAATATAACATTAAACACTAAACAGGTGATATTTCACTAAACAGGTGAAATTAATTTTAATAATGTATTTTATTTAACCTAATATACCCACAATATTTTCGTTTCAACCTGTAGTTGATATAAAAAAAATCAATGAGAGATTTTTATGTTCCCTTTTTCATTCTAAATCTTCAAAGTCTGGTATGTATTTTACTCTCACCACACATCTCACACATTTCGGACCAACCACATTTCATGAGCTCACGTGTGGCTAGTGGCTACTGGATTGTGCTGTTCAGGTTGGGAGGGAAACAACTTAGAAAGGGAGAAGGACTTTAAGTACAAGAACAAGGAATGAAAAGGAGAGTATTTTAGCATGACAGGAAACAGGAAAGCGCAAAAGGAAGTTGATTTAGAGAACCAGCATCTTAATTCTGAATGAGCTCATCCAGGGGGCAAGGAGTAGCTTGACATGAGAGCATGTGTGAGGCTAGTTCTGGGGAATTTCTGGGCCTGGGAACCAGGGAGTTTACTGCCTGTTGGGAGTCAGGTGGCTGCAGTTTCAGTCTGAAATAGATGGAGACGGGGAAGCAGTGGTGGTATCGCTGAGATCTGGAGATTTCTGCCTTCAGCACTCATGGGATCAGAAATCGCAAACTGGGCCTGGGTGAGGGTAGAATCGACAAGGAAAGACTGAGGCATCTCCTCACGTTGTGGCTAACAGTGCAGGGCTGGAGCTGGCTGCCTGTGTCTGGACACCAGCTTGTCCTGGATCAGCTGAGTGACCTCGGTCAGCTTCTGAACCTCTCTGAGCCTCAGTGTCCTCATCTGTAACCTGGCGGTTCTCACTCTCTAGAATGCTCTTCCCCATATTCTCAAGCTCAGTCCCTCACTTTTTCCAGGCTCTGCTCCCATGACAACTATGACCACGTCACATAGAGTAGCAATCCCCTCCTGGTGAGTCCTCCTCCCCCATACTCTGCTTCATTCTTCTCGATAGCACTTAACACCACCCAGCACAGAAGATAACATTCTCTTCCATCTATTGTGTTCCTCCCCGGGTGTAACGTAAACTCTAAGAGGGCTGGCTGGCGTTTGTCTCTGTTTTGTGTACTGCCGTTTCCTGACAGCTTATTACAGTGCCAGGGACATCGGAGGGACTCCATAGATCTTTGATGAATGGATATGTGAAGAATAAGGCTACCTCACAGAGCCAAGTTGAGGATGAAATGAATGAATATACATATGTATGTATCTAGCCCTAGAACACGTGCTTGGCTCATGTAAACTTCAAAATAGGAAACGCTGCTGCTGCTGCTGTTAGATATTATTATTGAGGCTGAGCTGGCCTAGGGCTCATTTGCATGGATTTCTGAAGAGGTAGGTGAAAGAAACTCCTTACACTACACCTTCTTGAGTAAAGAAGACTGTCTTCTTCATTGTCTGCATACCTGGGGAGCAGACTTCCGCCCCCAAAACTGGGACGTGAGTGCTGACTAATACGAGCATATTTATGGCCTTGATAGGACAGATTATCTGATATCAGCACGGGCCCAGACATTTTAGGAGCGTGGCTGCTCCTCTGGACTGTAAATGTGTGTGTGTCGATAGAGGCTTTGCTTCCAGACTTGGACTCCCAGACTCTCAGGTAGGTGTCACTGCAGGTGCTGTGATGCAGGAGAGAAGTGAGAGGAGCAAGATGGGAGTCACAAGCCCCCGTAGAGAGGAGAAACCTAGCTGTTCACTTGGGTACAAAAATGCCTCAGGACGCTGCTCTCGAGGCTTGAACCAAATCACCATTAGAATGTCGTTCATATGGGGGAAATACCAAGGTTTATATATTTGGGTACTGAAACTTTTAGGGGATTTTTTTCTTTTCATCAAATGAATCTTTCACTTAACTGCTAAAACCTGCAGGCTATATGGAACTTAAAAATATTTTAGAGAGAGAAAGAAGTATTTTAAAATCACATTGTGGTTCAGGGGCCAGCCCCTTGGCCCAGTGGTTAAATTCATGCTCTGCTTTGGCGGCCCAGGGTTCTCCAGTTCGGATCCTGGGTGTGGACCTACACACTGCTCATCAGGCCGTGCCATGGCAGCGTCCCACACAGAGGAACTGGAAGGACTTACAACTAGGATATGCGACTATGTGCTGGGGCTCTGGGGAGAAAAAAAATCACATTGTTAATTTCTAAGAAAAAACTCAAAAACCCTTCCCTCCCAATCCCAGAAGAGTGGCTGGCTTGTCTCTAAGAAATGACATCAGTGAACAAGTTGCCTCTCCTCAAACCTCAGACAGGCTGTGAACTTTGGTTAGGGGCTGACATCCTGAGTGGGTGCAAGTGTATCTGGTGCAGTGCCCTGAAGCCCCCACCACTTAGTAGGACTGAGTCTGTCTAAGTAGATGAGACCTAGTTAAACTTGAACGGGAGGCAGGAGACAAAGGAGAACATCTCAAAAGGAACAGCAGTGGGATGGGGATGGGGAGTCCAGCAGACTCTCCAGCTGTGCTTTGGTGCTGGAGGCAGGCAGTGGGGAGGAAACGAGTCTGTTTTAACTGCATATGAGGGGTCCCAGGCCCGTTATTCTTCAGTGCCAGTTAAATGTCTCCACCTGTCCTTGACGAATCGATTCTTCAACTGGGTTCCCAACAATCTGAGGTCTTGCAAAGCTCAGGGTTTGGTGTGACTGTCAAATTTTGTGGTTCTATCAGGAGGGCCTGCCTTTTGGACTACATTTATGTTGTATTTAAATCAGTTTAGTTAATTCAGTCAACAAATCTTTTTTGTGGAGTGTCCTTCATGTGCAGGCTGTGGGGAGCCAGCAAAGACTGAGAAGGACCCTGTCATGGGCTACCTGCTCACACCTCTCGTCTCATGTCATCGCTCTTCTACCTCGGGAGTCATTGTCTCAACGTGGACCTGCCACACTGCTTGCAGAGCTCACTGCTGCTCAGTCTTCAGAACTCAGGGAGCCTTCCCTGACCCTTTGTTGGTTCCCTTAAGTAGGTCCTCTTAGTGACACCCTATGCTTCTATCCGGTGGCACTTATCACAGTTGCAATTGGATGTTTGTCTAATTATTTGTAAAAAGTCTGACTTCCCTAAAAGGAAGTAAGCAGTAAGAGGGCAGGGACTGTGTCTGTCTTCTTCTCGGGGGTCCCGCATAGTGGAGATGCCCAATGAATATTTCTGGAATGCCTTGATGACAGTACCATGCTGTTGTGAAACAGGAGCTGAATAAAGATCCAGAAAATCTGTGTTCTGGTCCCTCTGCTGCCATAAACTTGCTGAGTGACATTGAGCAATTGATACGCCTCTCAGAGCCTGTTTCCTTATCTGTGCAGTGGAGTTAGCAACCCTACTACACACGAATGTGGAGGGGGCTAAAAGGGGACACAAGGGTATGTGAATACATAACTGGCAGAGGGTAGGCCTTCAGTAACATTTTCCTTCATTTTTCTTGGTGTGTTGTCACTTTACCTGTGAAATGGGGGTAATTTGACTAAACAATTTTTAGAGTTTCTTCCAGCTCAAAATTACTGTGATTTTTTTCTGAGCTGGTCTCTCCATTTCTCCACCCATTCTTCTCTCCACTGCTAGCTCCATTCCTGACTTCTTTCTTCTTCCTGTTCTCAAGCCCAGGAAACATTGCCTCTGAAACATCCCTAGGAAAGACAGAAGCCATCTGTACACAGCCAGGTGTGGCAGTGCACCTCATACCTCTTGTATTCCTTCACCACCCTATCCACTCTCATTCGTTCATTCATTTATTCGTTTACAAGACATTTTGAATCTCCACTATCATGTGTGGACCCCTCAAATCCTGTTGCTTGTCATCTGCCTTCCCACGTGCTCTGGTCGAGTAGAAGAGAGAGTGCATGATCAGCAAAGCAGCAGAAGGATGTTGATGTATTTTTGAGGGCAGTCTCTCTTAATTAAGGGAGGTGGATTCTAAAAATCCTTGCAGATAGATAAATGGGGGATATTTGCTTCTTACTGAAATTGCTGAACACAATTGCCTACAATTGGTCTATTTAATGTTCCTGATTTTTCCTGTGCTCTTTCAATTACTCTGATTGCTACTAGGCAAAAACTTCAGTCAAATTTATCTTTAATGTCTTTCCCTTAAGAGCTGATCTTCTCTCTTAACATGAAAGTCAAGTCTGGAGCAAGATGTATTTAAACCCATTTGGCGGTGTCAAGAAAATTCCATCTAGTGGTGGTAGTAAATGTTTAACAACCGGATTGATGTGGAGGAGGTGGGAGGCTCTGATTAGAAGCATTAGTCAGTTTTTTTGCTGTAAATACTCCCACCATAGTGGATTTCAAGCTATCAACCAGACTTCACTGAATGGAGTTGGGCAGAGATGCCAACAGTTGGCTCGTGAGAGATGATTTGAGCCAGCTCCAGCTCGCCACTGTATCCAGTCCCTGACTCCTTAATCTCCATCATACCCCTCACTTGCTTCCCCATCGTTGTTTCTGATCTCAATTAATGGCACCTCAGTCAGTCAAGAAAGAGGCTTGACGGTCACCATCAACTCTTCTCTCTCCCTCATCCCCCACACCCAGTCACTAAATCCTGTTGATTTCCCTCTCAAATGTCTCTTGCATCTGTCCACTTGTCCACCCCTACTGCCAACACCCTGGTCTAGTCTCCTGGTTCATCACTCTCATTGCTATATCCCTGGCCTCTATTCTGGTTTCTCTGCCTCCATACTTGCCCCTATCAACCACTGTCCGTTCTGCAGACAGGGTCAGCTTGCTGAAACTTAAGTTATGTCCTGCCAGTCTTTTGTTTAATACCTTCCTATAGTTTTCTCTTGCCATTAGGATAAGTTCCAAACCCTTAGCATATCTTACCTGACACACCCCAGCCCCCGACTCACATACATTGGGATCTGGCCCCTGCCAGCCTCTCCAGCTTCATTCCTTACCTGTCACTCCCTTGCTCTCTTCATTCTAGCCCTTTGGAACTGCTTTTATTTCCTCAAATACTCCAGGCTCCTTGACTCAGGGCCTGCCTTCAGAGGTGCTGCTGCTTCTGTCTGTATGTCACCTCTCCTCCCCCTTCTTACTCAGCCCTCAGCTGGCTGGCTGCTCTCATCCTTCAGTGATTTGCTGTCCCGTGTCAGTTTCAACATGACTTCCTGGAGAAGGCCCTTGACTTGGTGGCCCTCCTTGCCTGCTCACTGTCTTCTCCACAAAGTAGACTTCTTCAGGGCCTGGAGCAGTACCGTCCTGTCTTATTTGCTGCCATATTCCAAGCATTGCCCACAGTACCTGGCACGTAGTGGGTGCTCCATAAGTGTTGAATCCCATTCTTGGGTTTATGTGGGTCCTAATTCCCCATTAAAGAGTAAACTCCACATGGTCAAGCATGTTGTACTTCCAGTACTTTCTGTCAGCAGTGTATTAGCTTAGCACAAAAAGTAGCTGGTGAATAATTTTTACTATGAAATTTAACTTTTTTTTCCAAAGAGCATCTTGGAAGATGGTTTTCTATTTTCAATAAAGTCATGTTGTTTTTCCTAACCAATTTGTTTTCCCTCCTAGATGTCATCAGCTGTGAGCAGCTGTCATCAGCCCAATCAGTGTTTGGAGTTGTGAACAAGAGTGTAACTTTCCTTACAGCAAGCTCTATACCCGTTAAAGACATTCTGTGGAAAAAAAGAAAGGATAAAGTTGTAGAAAAGGAAGAAAACCTTGATGAAAGCATTTACCCACCTTTTAGAGAGAGAATTCTTTTAAACATTGTGACGGGTGACCTCACCATCTTCAATTTATCATCCTCAGATGAAGATGAGTATGAATTTGAATCCACAAGCATTAAAGATAGCATCAAATTCTTTCTCACGGTGTTTGGTGAGTATTCCATAAATTGGTTTGTTTAAAATGGCAAATGTCCTACTATTTTATTTTTATTTTTTTTTTAGGAAGATTAGCACTGAGCTGACATCCGCCCCCAGTCCTCCTCTTTTTGCTGAGGAAGATTGGCTCTGAGCTAACATTTGTGCCCGTCTTCCTCTACTTTATATGTGGGATGCCTGCCACAGTGTGGCTTGCCAAGCCGTGCATAGATCCTTGCTGGGGCTCCAAACCAGCGAACTCCAGGCCACCGAATTGGAGCACACAAACTTGACCACTGCGCTACCAGGCCAGCCCCATGTCCTTCTATTTTAAAAGACTAATACAAATTACTGGTTTATGAGGAATAAAATAATTAGATATCACATGTTGTCAGGGCTTTCCTCTCTTTCTGGTAGCCAGAGCCACTTAGAGTTCCCTCGTCATTCTCTGGGTGAGGAGAAGATGTGACTAAGGTGGGGAGAATAGCATCAACTGGGCAGAGCTGCTGCCAGCAGCATCACTTGTCTTGCTAGGAATGTTCTGGAAAGGGATATAGTGGCAGCAATAAACTCAGAACTCCACTGATAGATGGTATTCTCTGATTTAGAGTTCCTGCTTCCTCCTGCAGCCCACCCAGGAGGCGGATTTTATTTTCTCCTGTATCATTTTAAACTGGAACTAGAGATAGGATACAGGTTCCTCTGTGCTTCTCATTGATGCATCCAAGTTATTTTCCTGACCTCATCTCTAAAGCCCCTTTCTTGTTGTAGTCATCTCTAGGCCAGGGGTGCACCCCAGTGTTTTGTGACCATTTCAGTGCCTGGTTCATTTTCACTGTTTCTGATGTTCCTGCTGTGGTAATTCTTGATTGGGTAGATAAATGAAAGTTCTTTCTCATATCCTGACTTCTCAGTCCTTGAGCTCGCTTGCTGCAATGATCTTGGCCTCCACTCCACCTTACCTCTCCCCATGGACATGCCCTAGAACTTGTCATGACCAGTGATTCTAATCCCTACATTATCTCAGTGTCAGGTGTCCCGCCTCCTCTATTTGAAGCTCACTTCCTCTGCCATATGACTCTGACAGTCCTTCACCCACCTGATGTCCTCCCTGCCCTCCGTATGCAGCCCAAGTGCCATGGTCACTCTCTGGGCTCACTCTGTTGCAGAACACTCAGCTTCCTGGCTCCTTCCTTGCTTGGTCATGTCATGTGGCCAGTGCAACCACGTTCAATCCAATGGTCTGCCTATGCTGTGCTCACACACTTGTAGCTGCAGAAAAACACATCACCCCACACAGCCCCACACTTTAAATTTCTGACCACATACCTCAACTAAATCCGATGTGTTCCTAGTGTCCTCACTCATGCAGTCTCCGGGCAGTTATCTTTCCTCCCCTCAAACCTCAGATACCTCCTTCTCCAGACCCACTACTCAGCTGAAGCCTTTACTTCTTGTTCCACTGAGGAAAAGGCACAATCAGGAGAGAATTTCTACAAGCTCTCCCCACTAGCCTGCCTGCCTACCTGTACCTGAGCCTGTGTACCATGTTCTGTCCAGTTCCCATTCGGAAGTTCCCATTCTGAACTTCTCAGTTCTTACCTGAGGCCACACCCTCCACTCGTGCCCTGGTTCCACCTGCTCCCACTGCACTCAGGGATATCACTAATTCCACCCACTCTCTCCTTACAGTAGTTTCCCCCACGAGCCGACAGCTCATTCCCGTCAGCGCACAAATATGTGGTTATTTTTACCGTCATTGAAAGCCCTCTCATGGCCCTTCTACTGCTCTAGCTACCGCCCACTGTCTTCAGTTTATAGAAAATCTTGAAGAAATTGCCTATATTCGCTCTTTATAACCTCTTTTCTCCTGTTTACTTTCAACCCACTCTGAACAGGCTTTCATCCTCACTAATGCACCCAAATGCCTCTTGACCTCCTTGATAAATCCAGTGGTCCATTCTCCATCCACATCTTTCTCCACCACTCAGCAGCTTCTGACACTGGCTGATCATTCCTTCCTCTTTGAAACGCTGCCTTCACTGGGCACCTGGACTCCACCCTGGTTTCCTGTGACTAGGTTGCCTGTGACTCACTCACTGTTCCTTCTCAGTTTCCTTTGCTGTTCCCTCATCTCCCCAGCCTCTTAAACACAGGGGATCTCAAGACTTAAGTCTCAGGCCACTTCCCTTCTCTGCCTACATTCATACCCAGGTGGTGAGTTCATCCTGTGTGAGGGCGTAAATATCATCTTGATGCTGATAATGCACAGATTGAAAGCTCTGGCCCAGATGCCCACTGAGCTCCCTATGCGTGTGTCTGACTGCCTACTCAATATTTCCACTCAGCTATCTAACTCGCCTCTCAAGGATCACGTTTCCAAATGGGAGCTCATGATCTTTCCCTTCAACCTGTTCCTCCCCCAATCTTTGCCCTCTTGGTTAATGGCAGCTCCATCGTTTCAATTGCTCAGGCTAAACCCTTGATGTCATCTTGTGACACTTCTCTTTCTCTTGAACACCATGTACACTCCACCAGGAAATTTCATTGGTTCTACCTTCAAAATATAGCGAGAATCTGACCACCTCTCACCACTGCTGGTGGTGATCCAGGGCTGCTTCATCCTTGTCTGGAGGATTGCAGTAGCATTTGAATTGGTGTCCCAGCTTCCACCCTTGCCCCCTGCAGTTTATTTTTAAGAAACCTTAGTGATCTTCTTGAAACATAAGTCAGATCATGACACTAATCTGCTTAGAACTTTCTAGTGGCCCCATCTAACTTTGAGTTAAAGCTGAAATCTTTGCAGTGGCCTGCAAGGCTGTGTGAGATCTGGCCCGCATGACCTCCCCTTGCTGTTCTTAGATGTCCTAGTACCGCCCTTGCCTCAGAGCTGCCTTTTCTGCACTCCCTACCAGCATTCACAGCTGGGTCTGTCCATCTCTCCCCTCCGCTGAGTCTTAGGTTCACTTGTTCTATCCCAGAAGTGGGTGGAGATCTAGGCCTGCTTTATGACCAAGGCTGTTTTAGGAAGACTCAACTGGCAGCAAAGCATGTAAGATGTTTTCCAGGGGATGGAGAAGAGGCAGCAAGTCCAATCTAGCAGTTCAGGTCTGCGCTCCTCAAGTCCTGTTTGAGGTGGTCTCAGTGGAATGGGATGTGATGACTAGCTGGATGACAAGTGTTGGACAAAAGCCGTTACTTACCAGTTCACCTGCCTGGTCCACTAGAGACATTGGGAGGAAGAGAGAATTTCTTTCTTGTTCACCATGGTAGTCCCAGAGCTCAGCAAAGGACTTGAATAGGTAACAGGCACTCAATAAGTACTTGCTGCATCAATGAAAGCCATCCAACTGGGTGACTGGGAGGTGGGTGGTACAATTGACAGAAACAGGGGCTCTCAGACTGGGTGGCTGGTTTGTCTGGAAGATGTTGAGCTCCATTTAGACAAGTGACGCTTGTTAAGGTGTCCAGCCATCCTATTAGAAGAGCCAATAGATCCCTTTGAAGCAGCAGAATCTTTAAAACCTGGTCATTGGGGATCTGGCAGTTGATAGGGCAAGCAAACAAAAAGATTGATCCAGAATTTAAGATAGCAATGGGATACATTTTAAGAGCCCTTTTATAGAGTTTGTAAAACTGAGTTCCAAACATTTGAATATGGGGCCTGGCCCAGTTGCACAGTGGTTAAGTTTGCACGTTCTGCTTCAGTGGCCTGGGGTTCGCCGGTTCAGATCCCCAGTGTGGACCTATGCACTGCTTGTCAAGCCATCCTGTGACAAGCGTCCCACATACAAAGTAGAGGAAGATGGGCACATATGTTAGCTCAGGGTCGGTCTCCCTCAGCAAAAAGAGGAGGATTGGTGGCAGATGTTAGCTCAGGTCTAATCTTTCTCAAAAACAAAAAAACATTTGAATATGTTTCTCTTTTTATACTTGATGAAATGTTTAAAAAATAATTTAATTCATAAAATTCTATGGTGACTCAACAAAGGTACTTGATTTTGGTAGTCAGATCAACTGGTTAGCTCTCGGGAAGCTTCCTGGAGGCCTGCAGAGGAGCATAGTACAGGGAGGTGAGTTTCTATCTGGAGGTGGTGATACTGGCAGGTTTAAATGCGGGACTTCAAGTCCTGGTTTGGGAGTCTGGATTTTAGCCGTGGCAGTGGAGAGCTGCTGTATCCAATGCTGGAGCAGGGAAGTGACTTGATGAAATATGTTTTTGGAATATTAATTAGATAGTATTTCTGATGGATGACAGGAGATGCCAGGTTAGAAGCTACTGTAATCCTCCACATAGCCAGACGTGTTGTTAGTAAATGTTGGGAAGGAAAGAATCAAAATATACTTGCAAGAAAGAGTCAACAAGATTTAGATTTTGGTTGTTAAAATAAGTAAGATGACTCAAGGTTTCACACCTGAATAACAAAAACAATTGGTCATACTTTTTTTTTTCTAGAAATGAGGAAGTCATACTTCTTTGAGGGAATGTTAAGACTTGTCTAAGTGATTTGGTAATCTTCCGGAGACACCAGACCTAACGGAAGACTTTCGGAAAGGTTATTTAGACAAGGGGATTTCCTGGCATCTCCTACATTTGGGGCATCCACTTCCTTCTGTGTGTTAAGTTGAGATATGGCTTTCCTCCCTTCCCCAAAGTCCCCTTAAAATTTCCACCATTAATGTTTATTAGTTCTTTCCAATCCCCATAGAATCTTTGTTGCTTTGAAGATGGTAAGCTTCATGTAAGTAGAATTAACTGCTCTATCCTTAAATATTCTGGACTGGTATGTGACTTTTATTAAAGTTAATGGAAATATACAAATGTCATCAGACACGGATAAGAAATCTCATTTCTTTATAGAGTAGTGAGCTCAGTTCATTATTTATAAATTGACTAAGCTATCTTAGAGACGAGGTAGGCATGTTTCTTGCCAGTTAATGCTGCTTAAGGTACAGATGTAATTAATAATTGTTAGATATAGCCATACTAAGTCCCAGGGGCAGGGAGAGAAAATGGAAGATTCCAGATGGAAAGATGTGAGGCGTAGAGGCTCTGACTCAGGCACTGCAGGAAGGCTTGCCTACTTTGAGACTCAGGTTTGCTGTCTGGCCACAGTGGTGTAAGAAGTCCTCCAGAAAGAGCTTCCATGTGGTTAGGGCCCTAACAATAGAGACGGTGATACTTGCATTGCCATGTGTTTCCCCTAAATTATTTTCATATTCCACCTGACCTTTGCAATGACCTTATAAAGCATTATTTTCCCTTTTACAGATAAAATTGAGACAGATTTAGTAACGTAGAACAAGAGGCCTGGGCTGGATGATTTCTTAAAAGTCTACTATGAGAACTGTGGTCCAAGGTCACACAGCAAGCCAAGCCTAAAGCTCATACCTTCCAAGTCCTGGTCAGTGACTCGTGTCCTATCTCACACCCTCCTGGGAGCCTTGGCTTCCTAGCCTTATGCTCTATTACAGCTAGCATTTGTTAAACACTTAAGCTATGCCAGGCACTGCATGTTAATTCATGTATTAATTATTATCTGTATCAACTCATTTCATCCTCATCACAGTTCTGTAGGGTAGGTACTCTTTGTCTCCTTATTGTACGGGAGAGGAAACCTGTGCACAGGGGGATTAAGTGACTCGTCCAAGGTGAAGTGGCTCCTAGTGATAGAGCTGGGATATGAACCCAGGCAGTCAGACCCCTGAGTCCACGTTCTTAACCACCGTAGCATTCCTTTTTGGAGGGGAGCTGATTAAAGAATTTCTGTTTTATAGAGTGGAGAGAGTAACCTGAAGACTGTCTCCCTGAATTTATCCATCTATCCATCCTTTCCTCCACCTGTCCAACATCTGTCGTCATTGAGGGGCCAGCTGTGTGCCTTGTGTTATGTCAGATGCTGTGGTGAAGAGGTGACTGGTCCATCGTCTGTAACCTCCAGAGACACACAGTTGGAGGGACTCGTGCTGCCCCTCTGTTCAGTTTAGAAGGTGTTTGATGGAGTAGTAGACATTGGCTGAACTAGGTCAATAAACTGGAGCCTGTAGCAGAACACTTGCAGCACCCACGTCAAAGTCACCTGGGGCGGTGGGACAAGGAATCTGTATTTTTAACACACACCCTAGGTGACTTTTATACACATTGATATTTGAGAAATGCTTCTACGGAACATTTCCAAGGAAGTAGAAAGTTCGATGTCCTGCCCCTGAGAAGGGTCCAGCCCAGTTGCACGCATTACCTAGAGCAGTCATTTCCATTTCTCAGCTGTTCTGGAGACACGTGGGGCTCCTTGGAAGTGCCTGAGGGGCTGCTGTGGGGGTGCGGTGGGCAGGATGGGCCAAGGAAGCTGCGGGAAGAGGGCTCCGGGCTCTCCAATGTTAAGTCAACTGCAGTAACTTCGGGTCCTTTTGAAGGATATTGGTCTGCTGCTTAAGATTTCATTGGAGAGAGGCTTCCACTGCTTAAAAAAAAAAGATTAAAAGTTCTTTTAACTAAAGAAAAACTTTAAGGCAGCATGTAATGACTTATGTGAGCTAGATTAAACCTAAAAACGGAGGAAGCCCCAAGTAGAAAGGGAAGTCACATGTGACTCAGGCCTCTAACAAGGCAGGCTGGGTGAGGCATTTAGCTGAGCGAGAAAGAATTCAGGAGGAGAAGATAGGGCGAAAGATAAATGCTTTCATTTTTTAGATTATTAATTGGAGTTAAAGCATTCCTTTGTCTTAGAAAAGATTGTTTTAAGTGACAGCATAGTATTCCATCATCTCAATGAACTGTAATTCACTTTTTAGCAGATGTTTATAACATACTGAAATTCCATTATCTGAATGCTGCCATGGCCATTTTTGTATATTCAATGTATTTTTACATGTTTTCTTAATTCTGTTATGATTAGTTGTTGGGGGAAAGTACAGATGCAAGAAGGCATATGAATTAACAGATAAACATGTGACTAATGGGACAAACTAGTTACATTGAGGTCTTAGAGGGCAAGAACGGTGTAAGGTGACGTGTGGGTGTCTTAACCCAGCCTTGCAAGTCCAGGCTGCCTTAGCCAGCAGGAGGCACTTCCTAGAGGAAAGCTGGGAGTGAGGCTTCTAGACTGGCAGGTCTGTGACACATGCCACACCCTCCTTTACCTACTAGCAGGGCCAGCCCACAGTACAGCTCCACAGTACCTTTTGCAAAACCCTTTGAGTCTGATGTTTTGAAGTTAAACATTTTTCGGATTTTAGAAAGGTAATATAGACTCTTTCTTCTGTGTGTGTTAAGAAGCACCCCACTTAGTTATGGGGAGTGCCCTATACTCAAGCACGTGACTGTTTTTAGTAAAACACAATAGTGAATATTTGGAGTAAGTGAGAAAAATAAAAACGAGAAATCCTCATGTCAGTTCAGATCCGGATTTGCAGCTAAATGACTTTGCTACCATCTCGTGTAAAATCTTTTGGCTTTCAGAATGAGGATAAGGGATTTGAGGCCTGTATGTGTTCTGAATTTGAGTAGGTAAATCTGACTCAGAGAGAGAATTCTCTCCTGTTGGTGCTCAAAGAGTTAGTCTGCTCGTCTTTTCAAACTCTTAAGGAAGTTGGGAGCTCTACATAAATGTGCAGATGATGAGTCTAAATATTACTCTTTTCTGTACTAATTATTACTTTTTTTTCCAGAGCCTCTTCCATCTCCGACACTAAACTGTATATTGATTAATGAAACCATTATGGTCCAATGCGGGATCCCTGAAGTTTACAGCAGCCATAGAGACCTTATAACGTACTCGTGGTATTGCCCTTTAGCAGGGTGTGACGATGGCCCAGGATCACCAATATTGTATGTTAAAACGGAAAATGATCTCTCACAGGAAATACAGTGCACTATTAGCAACGCATTACTGAATAGTACATCATCACTTGTTTTGAGAACCTGTCTCCCAGCTGGTGAGTAAATAACTAAATGTGTTATGGCAGAGATGCTGCATACAAGTGGGTTCCACTGATCAGTGGTGGTTTGTGGGTTTCAAACCGCAGATATAGTGGCTAACATACATTTCACAAATTTGAAATGTAAAACGGTTACAATTTTCACACACTTCCATGATAGATACAAAACTAACATTTTTTTTTATTGAGGTTGTGATAGTTTATAACTTTGTAAAATTTCAGTTGTACATTATTATTTGTCAGTCACCATATAGGTGTGCCCCTTCAGCCTTTGTGCCCGCCCCCCACCCCGCCTCCCCCTGGTAAACACTAAACAGTTCTCTTTGTCCGTGTGTTTGTAAAACTAACATTTTTTTAGCACTTTCTGTGTCAAGCACCATTCTAACACGTGTTAATTAATTCAATCCTCACAACCCAATGAATTGGATACTAGTAATTTTCCTTATTTTATGGAGAGAAAACAAGACACAAGGCATTTAAGTTGTTCGCCCAAGGTCAACAGCTAGTAAGTGGCAGAGCCTGGTTTTGAAATCACGCCGTTTGGCTCCAGGGTCCGTGCTCTTAATTGTTCATCATACTGCCTCATAATACTCTTAATAACCATTGTGTTCTTAAAGGCTGTACGTGTGGTACACGAATGTGCATTCAAAACATTTGATGGGCTAGCACTCGATTAATAGCATGACAGTCCATCTCATCTGTGGTCTTCTTATGTTGTTTGAGTATTATCATGTACATTTGTAATTTACAATTTTTATTATCTATTTTTACATTATACTCCCAATTTGCAAACAAAAGGATCAGTGATTTGAAAGTGGTTCACAAAAACATAAAAGAAGAGATAGAAATAGTAAATACTGTAATTCACAATAATATAATTGTAAATAGTGAACAGGATTCCAAGGCAAATGGAGAATATGAGTCTCTTTGGGCTGGGGTGACATGATTCTGTGAATAAACTTTTTTTCTGAACAAGCAACTGAAACAGAAAAGGGCAATTAGTAAATATAATGAATATAAAAAACTTGAATTTTATTTGATTGGTGAACTGCTCTGCCTAGGTCTCCTGTATATTGTACTTTCTGAAACTTTTCACATGATGACATAAAGCCATTAAGGTTATTTTCAGACAAAGTAGAGTGACTTCTTGGGTAAAGAAAAGAAATATTTCCAGAAAAAGTGCAGAATGAGTTCTGATTCATAACTGATGGATTTGGTCCCTAAAGACATAGAAAAGACCAAACCCATAGAGGTGTCATTCAAAGTGGCACCATTTGCACAAGTCAAACAATTGCCAAAAACCAGCTGCAAAGTTAATGACAATTTTTATGCTTGGAGCAAACATTCCTTTATTAATTCCACTTATTGGGTGTTGCATAAACCCAAGGCATATAGTGTGCTAGTGGATAGTTGCTTTCCAGTGGGGATAGCCACAAACAAAACCAGTGTGCTTTTGGCTTTGGTGTGTGTGCAGCAAACACAACCGACAAGGAGAAAGAAGATGACCATGTACAGAAGGAACAAGCAGGGTGAAATCTTGAAAAGCTGCAGGTGTTCCAAGAGGCAAAATACTTGGAGATAATGTCTAAATAAGATCTTCTATAGAATTATATGAAATATTTTAAGAGATTTTCAAGCATTTTTGTCCTTGCACAGTTTTTGTTTAACCTCTTCCATTAAAATCGAATGCCCAAGGAAGATGCTCTTCTCTGTAGATACCATGAGAAAAGAGCATCAAGATAACATCCCTCTTGTTGACATGAAATGAGTGTTATAAATTTGAAAACAACCTTTTTTTAAATTGAGTAATTATGGTCCATCTTTCTTTGACGTTTTCCCCTAAATTGATAGTTCACATCACATTGTAGATTTTCAGCATTGGAGAGACATTGCTCGATAGTCCCTCGGTTGTTTAAGTCCTGGAGTAGTGTTGATGTTTCAGACGTACCTCTGGGGTCCCGTCCTTGGTCTCCACTAACCAAATGCTGGAAGACCTTTTTCTTTTCTGCAAATCTGGGGCCTGAACTTAATGACCTTAAGGGTTCTTTTCAACAATAGAAGTCTAAGGTGTCTTCTTCTCTGCGATGATTTTTGAATACTTTTCTTTGGAGTTGCATGTGTCATAAGGGATATAAATCCGTGAAGGTGTGACAGTTAAATACGCGATCTTACTTTTTCAAGTGTTGGTTTTTTATCCAGCCTTTCTAGTGCTTTTTCAGTGAAGCAACTCACATTGACCAGCCTGCTTTTCTTTGGGAAACTCTTCCGAATAACTGTCTAGTTTGCTCCTCTCCACCACTGTTGTCGCCTGGCTGGACTAGGATTATTTACTTTTTAAGGGTGAGGAACAGATTCAACCAGCTGGAGTAATTTCCCCAAGGTCACTTAAGTAATGGAGATAGAATTAAAATTTAGGTCTTCTGAATTCCAGAGTTTTTTTCCTGTGACACCATCCTGACTCTTTACATGTCTCCAAATAAATCAAATTAAGAAAAAATTTTGACTGATTCACAGGAATTGGCTGGTGAAAACCATACCACGTTAAGTGATAGTACAGACTGTGGGGAATTCTACAGAAGCAGGTTTCTTCAAGCAATAAATTACAAGGGGAAGAAAAAGAGGTGATGGGGAACTTAGAGGTTAAAGAGATTTAAAGACATCTCAATTAATTGCAATATATGGACTTTATTTGATCCTGATTCAAACAGAAAAAAGTAAAAAATAGGAGAAATTTAAACAGTGACTGCCTATTTGATTATATTCAACAGTTTTTTAGGTATCATAATAGCATGGTTATCTTTTACAAATAATCCTTGTCTTTTGGAAATATATACTGAAATATTTATGGCTTAAAACCTGGATTCTCTGGAGTCAAGCAGACAAGAGTCTACGTCTCTTCCTGCTTCATAGCCAGTGGGAAAGCAGAGGAGAAGGAGGATAGGGCACGGACCCTCCCTTTAAAGGCACCCCAGCATAGCTTGCGCCCCTTCCATTCACACCCCCTTGGCCAGGCTGAGTTCACAGCCACACCCAGCTGAGGGAGGCTGGGAAATGTCATCTTTGGCTGGCTGGCCACATGCCCATTTAAAACACAGGGGTTCTGTTGCCAAAGGATAAAGGAGAGATTGGATATTGGGGACAATAGTGTACCACTAAATGAATGTAACTTGTACCATTTTAAAACATATACAAAATTGAAAAAATTTAAAGAATGATATAAATAGTAAATATCATGGAGATTCTGGTGTGTTTTTTTTTTTTTTTGCCCCAATTGATCATCTTATGTACTCCCTGAATTTGGAAACTCTTGGTCTAAGTGGGAGAGTATGGTGTCTTGGACCAGAGTGATAGCAGTGGAGGTTGGGAGAAGTGGTTCAGGTTAGGATACGTTTTGAAAATAGAACCAAGAGGATTTTCTAATGGTTTGGATGGGCAATCAGGATGTCTAATAAGAAGTATCCAAATGACTTCTAGATTTCTGCCCCAAGCACCTGGATGAATGGTGTTCCTATTTATGGAGACTGGCAAGCAGGGGGACAGCAGGTATGTGGAGGAAACACGAAGTTTGGTTTGGGACATGTTGAGATACCTGTTAGATTTCAAATGGGGACATCAAGTAAGGCACTTTGATTTATGAGTCTAGGTCTCTAGTGAGTAGTTAGGGCTGGAGGTATAAATTTGGGCATAATCACAGCATAATAGGCATTTACAGCCATGGGACTAGATGAGATCACCTAGAGAGAGTAGATGTTGGAGAGAGGTGTCCTGGAACTGAGTTGTGGGGACTCCAGCATTTAGATGCTGTCAAGAGGAAGAGGATCCAGCAAAGGGGACTGAAAAAGACCACTAGGGAGATAGGAATAAAACTCCAGAATGTGGTTTCTCAGAAGCCAAGTGAAGAGGGAGTGAGCAACTGTCAACAAATGGGCAGGTCAAGAAGGAAGAACAGAATTAAGCACTTGAATTGTTGTCAGGTCCCCTAAAAATCTGCTGTCCCAAAATAATGACAGCATCTGGCATTATCCCATGGGATAAAGGTTTTTGGAAGAGACTCTATCAAGTAGCATCAGATTCAGCTGTTTAAAATTTTTTTAAAAGTATCAGTGGCTTAAAAATGTAGATTACTTCTTTTACGTTAAAAAAAAAAATTGGAGGTGGGCAGCCCTGGGCACATTGCTGCTTTACGAAGCTGTCAGAGCCCAGGTGCCGTCCGCTCCCGCAGCTCCCTGCTGGTTCAGGTGGCAGGGTCTACAAAGGGCAGAACAGTGCGCCTTACCCTTTCAGGGAGACTTCTGAGAAGTACCACATGACCCTTCCTGCCTCTCATTGCCCAACACTTTTCACATGGTCAAACCTGGCGGCAAGAAAGGCTG
Organism: Equus quagga; assembly: GCF_021613505.1. Lineage (NCBI taxonomy): Eukaryota > Metazoa > Chordata > Mammalia > Perissodactyla > Equidae > Equus > Equus quagga. Next base: position 46,958,969 of record NC_060284.1, on the reverse strand, counting down.
AGAAATTAAGCTTTTAGTGAGTGCTAGTATGCCCAGCTGAAAATATCAAGTCTCTTACTAAAGAGGGGAGAATGGATGTGGGGGGGGGGGGGGCAACTAGCAGTTTCTGGTCAGGGGACTTTCAAATCAAAACAAGAATTCCTGCCTATTTGTTCTAACCCACTTGTGTTCCTAATAAGAGGAAAGGGTATGTGTTCATATTCTCATTCATTTTCTTTCTCCCCTCCCCTCCTGTCCTCTTCCTGCACTTTTATCTGTGTTGTACTTGCTGTTAGTGACCCCTCGACCCACCTTAGTAGTGCATTGTGGTCATTTCACCATATCCTTAAGTAATCTGCCTTTGGATTTTTAGTAACTGGATAGAGACCACCTCATGAACGTACTATACTTTTCTGTTGAGGACACTTGGGTTGTTTTAGTTTTTTGGGGGGTGAAGATTGGCCCTGAGCTAACATGTGTACCGATCTTTCTCTATTCTGTATATGGGACACCACCACAGCGTGTCTTGATGAGTGGTGTGTAGGTCCACACCCAGGATCTGAACCTGAGAACCCCAGGCCACCAAAGTAGAGCGCAGGAACTCAACCACCACGCCACAGGCCGGCACCTGTTTTACCTTTTTGATGTTGTAAATAAGGCTGCAGGAAATATCTTTGTGCAATTTTTAGAGGGAGGAGAGGGGCAGATCACCGATGGTTTCTGTAAGTTAACTTCTTAGAAATGGAATTGCAGGGTCAAAGGACTAGCAGAGTTACCAAGAGCATCCACTCAGTAGGTCAATGCTAGTAGCTAATAGCTGTTTTTTTAAGCGTATTGACTCAATTAATGCTCACAACTGCCCTATGAGTCAGTCATATTTCTCAGTCCCATTACGGTTAACCCCAGGAGGAGACCGAAACACAGGTGTGAAGCACTCACCTGACACTGTCATAATGCTTCAGCGAGACTGCAGGCACCTCGCTTAGCAGTGTCTGGCTGCTGGGTGATGAGCATTGTTAAGGCTTGTTATGCTCCACTGCTGCATTGCCCTACCGAACACACGAGGCCAAGTTATGCTTCCACTGGCAGTGCCAAAAGCAAAACTTCTAGTGGAATATTTGCTTCTTTCAGGAAATAACACTGGGCCTGATATGTATCAACCCTGTGCATATAAGTTTATTTAGAAATACCATCTGTTCTCTTCATACACGGTAGTTGTGTTCTATAAAGTCACTGTAAACAAGGAATTAACGAATTCTGAACTATATAGCTCCCAGGGGAAATATAAGGTTAGGTTCCTGCCAGCCTCTGGTCACAACATTTTTGGCAAAATGTCAATACATAACCTTGTTTTATGTGTGTTTCTATTTAAAGACACCTTATCTAGTGTATATATATGTACAAATATGTTGATTCATTAACATTGAACGCATGGTCAACAGCACTGTAACCCATGCCCAAATAAAGCTCATCTAACACAGGCATTTTCTCCTCAAGGCACATTGCAGCCTTCTTGTGCTGAGGAACACTAGACGGCACTTCAGCACTATCCTTGGGGGCCATTTAAACAGTGAAATAGCCAACAAAAAGCACTGAAATGTGAAAACATGGCGCTAAATAGGACACTTGTTCATAGTATGAGAACCAAACAAGAGGGCAGAGCATTGCCTTGTCTGGCCTCAGCTGGGGACGTGGGCCTCGGGCAACTCAAATTTTTCACATTCTGCTGCGCATGTCCGCGAGACCTCGAAAGTGCTGGGAGTGTTGATTTGGGGACTACAAATAAATTTCAGCAAGTAGGTAAATTGCAAATACTGAGTCTACAAATAAGAAGGATTGACTGTATCTCTGTTTTGATCAATTCAGCTAATTCTATTTCTTGCCTTTTGTTACAGATCATTCAAGGCACAGATATGTGCTTCTTGCAGTACCACTGTTGGTAATAGTTCTAATAGTTATTCTTCTAGGAGGTATGTATACTTTCTTTTAAAAAAAAGTTTTCAAACTCAAATTGAGTTTTCAACAGCCAGAAAATGAATAGTTTGAAGATGAAAATAAAGTTTTAAATTTTAGACGTTTCCAAAGAAACAAAATCTTTTTTGTTTTACTTGTTGTCTGGGGCTACTGAGTGTGCCAGGTCCCCAAGATTCTGTATTGTCTTAAGGTAGAATGAATCCTCAGGCCATAGAGTGCTTTCTAGGTGTAGGAACACAGCCAAATATACCCGGGACTGTTCCACAGCCTTCGTTTATCTGTGATTTGCTTCAACATACAGTTATACTTCTGCTCTCTAAGCCAGATTTGCAGAAGACCCTTTGGTCTTGACTGCTGTGGTCATAATTTCCATGTATTATAGCCCAGAAGGAGGTCCCAAGTAGGAAGGTGCTTTTGTTGAGTTGGGTCACGTGGAATGGGTAAAATTTACCTAGTATTACCTGGGTTGCCTTCCTGAGCCTTCCTCAGTTGCCTGAGATCTTGAGCCAAACTAGAAAGCAACCCATATGCCCTGGAGAACTGATGACTTGTACCCAGCCTGTTCTTTCCTGATGACAAGAAACCGCTCCTCAAGTCCCAGAGGACATCAACCAGGCTGTAAACGTGAAGAGTAGATGTTCTTGAGGCCCCAACAGTTTCCATATCAGCCTTCACTGAAAGGAAATTTGCGAGACTCATTTGTCACTCCCACAGGCAATGCTAAAGGGTAAGCTTTCTGCAGGGTGACAGCATCTAGGGTCCATGTCATTTCTCACTTGTGTCTTGAACCAAGTTTGCCAACTAGATTTGAGTTTTTGAAGACCTGCACTGTTCAGTACAGTAGGCCCTAGCCACATGTAGTGGTTTAAAAATATAAAACTTAATTAATTAAACTAAAATTTAAAATTCAGTTCCTTGTTTGCACTAGCCACATAAAGCTCGTGGCTACCATAACTGGACGTCCCAGATATGAAGCAGTTCCATCATTGCAGAAAGTTCTGTTGGTCGGTGCTGACCTGGATTATTTTGGTTGTTGGCACTAGAATATGATTTCCCGAGGATACCGTTTCCATATTATAGGTTGCAAATTCCCTGAAGCTCCCTAAGTGATAGATTATGAGTCAATTGACTCTCCTCTAAGCAAGATATAAAAGTCAGCTGAAGAAAGCTTTGAGGCATCATTACCAATGAGTAAAATATTTTGGGAGCTCAAATGTTCATTTAAAAAACTTATTTTTAATCCCCAAATAGCTGTATTATAGTTAATCATCTCTTTAAGAGATTGGTCTGCAGAAACCAAAATCATTTTCCACTCAGGGTTGTGGATCTATCACCAGAACACCTGAACCAGAGAAAGGCGGCACCGAGTGCCCATACAACTCCAAAACAACTGGTTGATTTAGCTGAGAAAAAGTTAGAAAATTACTAATGCAAAAGACAGAAAATTACTCCAGTGGTCAGTGCTGGTAGCACCGTAGAACCTGAAAAAAAAAAATGCTTGTTCTTCAGCAGGCATCTCAACCCTAAAGCCATTAATTGGGAAAGTGAGGCATTATGGAGCCTTCAGAAGGGGAGAGAGTTGAATGTGGCTCCAGTGGCTGGTTGTGGTTGACAAACACCTTTACAAGCTCACTTAAACCTATGGACTAGGCTGCTGGACCACTAGTGTGGCTCCAGCTTAGGGCTGATGCCTTTTATGGGAGGAAAGTCATGCGTACATGTGTGGGAGTGGGATCTTAACGTCCAAACCTGTGCTGTCCAAAATGGCAGCCACAAGCCACATCTGGCTGTTGAACCCTTGAAATGTGGGAGTCCAAAATGAGATGGACCATAAGTATAAAATACCCACTGGATTTATAAGTATTAAAAAAAGGCATGTAGCACCTTTAAAAAACAAAATTAACAAGGAATTTATAGCAAAACCTGGTTATTACAGTGCTATAAAAAAGGCATGTAAAATATCAATGTTTATATTGATTACATGTTAAAATGATAGTATTTTTGATATGTTGGGCTAATAAAATATATTATGAAAATTAATTTCACCTATTTCTTTGTACTTTGTAATGTGGCTACTGAAAATTTAAAATTGCTTATGTGGCTCACGTTATACTCTTATTAGACAGCGCTAGTCCAAACCATTTTAGCCCTCCCTTCCTCTTTAGCCTTATGCACAGGCTGCTGCAGAAATAACCATTTTCTCAACAGTTTTTGTTTTTCTATCTTCTGATGACCAATTTTTGAACAACTCATTGGACCAACTTGGTACCCAGTATGATTTAGGCATTTAGGAGAGTAGGAAACCCCAGCTTGACAGAGCTCCAGTTGAGAGTTTTCTAGATTCAGGTCTCTGATAGGCTGTCAGTAACTCCAGATTTCAGCCTCTCTTGTCAGTTCTTTAATTGAGATAAACATTTCTTCTTTTGTAGCTTTTCAGAGATGGAGAGCAGAATGATTCAGAACCACTTAAGTTCCCTGTAGACTGTGCAATGGGTAAGTTGTAGATCGTGTACTAGAGCCGGGACAGCCCTGATGTAAAGGCCTGTTTCCTGGGGAGCCAGACGCTACTTATCTGTCTGTTGCCTTGAACAGTAATAAGTAATGTCAGCAGATATACTAACCACGGTTCATTAAGCACAGATCGTGTGCCAGGCGCCTGCTAGCTGCTTTCCATATATCATCTCCTTGAACCCTCTTGATGATACCTTGCATGAGGGTCTCATTACCACTTGCTTAGAGACAGCAGACGTGAGACTCAGAGATGTTGAGTCCCAGTGGTAGAGCTGGGATTCACGTCTAGGTCTTCAGACTCCAGGGTTATCCTGTTTGTTAACCACCACAATGTACTCCCTCCTTCTCCCATCCCAGGAAAACTGGACCAAGGACTGGGTTCTCTTCAGGAGCCGGGGTCAGAGCTGGGCCTGTAGCATGAACAAAAGATAGGACGCAAACACAGTCAACAGCAGCAAAGGCAATTAAGTAAATTGCCATAAGGAGGCTCCGGAAGACCCCCTCCTGGCAAATCCCCCTGGTGGTCAGGAGGCAGGGGCCTGGGAGCTGGGCTTTGAGGGATGAAGGGAAGAGTAAAGGCCCAGGGTGGTAAAGGGCAGGATAGAGAAGTGAGTCATCCTCTTTGGGGCAGCAAATGTTGGTGGAAGAGAGGGCAATGGGGCTAGAGGGGCAGGTTGGACCAGGCAAAGATACTGAAACAGAGTTGCCAAGAGGTTTGGGTGGCTTTTTCTGGGAAACTACTGAGGATTTTTGAGCAGAGCTATGCTTTAGAAAGGTCACTCTGCTGGCAAAACATAGGGTGAATTAATAGACAAGAGGCTGGAGATGGGGACGCTGGTTAGTGGATAAAGGAAATAATCCAGCCAAGCGGAGGAGAGGGCCCGAATCAGGGCGGCTGTGGCAGAAGTGAATATGGAGGGCTGGGTTTGGGAGAGAGTGTGGAGATCATATTAACAAAGGTTTCGGCAGAGAGTGCGGGGGCTGGTGCCAGACTCCTCAGCGTTAAATGCCAGTTCCATCCCTCCCAGGTGTCGGACAAGTCACTTAAACTGTCTGTGCCTCAGCTGTCTTGTGGAAAATGGGTATAACAATAATATAGAAATAATAATGACAGTGTCGGCAATAATAGCATAGAAATAACATGTACAGACAAGTTAATATAAGTAAAATGCCAAGAATAATGGCTGGCTCATAATAGTGCTCAACAAATCTTAGCTATTATGATTATGATTGTGATTATTCAGGAAAGAAGCCAAAAGTGACAGGAATTCTGACCGTTGGTGCCCAGGAGATGATAGCTCTGGCAGGCAGAGCAGAGGAGTCAGACAGGCTCTTGTTTGGGAAGATGAATTTGTGCTTTGGCGGGCTGAGTGTGGGCTGCAGGCACATGACTCGGGTAGGCATGTCCAGCACATAACTGAAGCAGTGGCTTTAGGAGATGGGGCTGGAGTTACACATTGGGGAGCATCTTCATCAGGACAGTAACTGGTGCCCTAAGCCTCTGAGGTCACCTAGAAAGAGAAGCCAGGGGCCCGCGGGTGGTGGGAAGAAGGGTAGGAGCCAGGATGGGAGAAGTCCAGGAGGAGAGCCAGGGTGGCGCCCTGTTAGAGCTCCCAAGGGAGGAGGCTGCGGGTTAGCTGCAGAGAGGCAAAGGAGGAGGAAGGCTGTCGAGACCTCTGGCTTTGTTAAGCGAGTTGCTGGTTTTCAACAGAGCTATTGGGTGAGAGGTTGGAGTGGGGATGAAGAAAGGATTGCTGTGCAGAAGCAAGGGCCTGGGGGAAGTGGGACCAAGGGGTGGGCTATGAGGTTTCCTTTCTCCCCAGCTACCGGACAGAACAGTGCCCAAGTTACCTGGGAAGTCAGCTGTGGCAGAAGGTGTAAGGCAAGGGATTCCAAGGGATAGCTCAGCTAACCATGCGTAGGGAACAGGCTGGGCTGGAGTGGGGAGGCTGTGAGGGGTTGGTGGGCCAGGAGGCCACGTGGAGAGGGTGGAGTGTAGTTGAGCAGCCTTCGATGAGGTGAGGCTCAGGTGTGCTAGCAGTGAAGTGGGGAGGGGTAGGAGACTGGGGCACATGGTCAGAGGTGAGGTGTTTCGGATTTGAAGCCATATGTTTGAGTGCCAGGTAAGAGCGAGATCCAAGGTGGGCCTCTGCTGAGATCCAGATGTTTACAGTGGAGGTGCGGCCATCACCAACAGTGATAGGGAACATGTTCAGGGAGGGCTGTCATCTAGGGCCACTGAGAAAGCTGATGGAGTATCCCAGGACTCATTCCTTACCTGTTCCTTTATTCATTCAACAAACATTTATGGAGATTACTCAATGTCAGGCAGTGTGTTAGCTGATGGCTTGAGATCAACGTACCCAGTGAGGCTAGACATTGTGTGGGATTCAGAGAAAGCGTATATTAGGGTCCTACCCTTGAGAAGCTTATGGTCACACTGGGGAGAGTGGACGAGTGTGCAAGAAAAAGAAGGACTTAGGCAAGAAGCATGTGGTGATGGGCCAGAATTTGTGATGTGGATGGTCAGGGCTGGACCACCAGCAAGTGGGAGGTGAGAGGCCAGAGTGATCGGGAAGACTTTGAAGGGAGCACCACGTGAGCTAGGTCTTCAAAGAGTGGAGTGGAAAAGGCACCGCAGCTGGAGAAGCAGCAGAGGCGAGGACATGGAGGGGAACCAAACCCACTGGAGTCATTTGATACAGAGATTGGCCTGCTTAGCATCAAGTTGAAGAACTGAGAAAAGACACTGAATATTTGCAAGGAATCTTTGGAAGTAGGGGCATTAAAATGTGGTGATATGGGAATAGGGAGCCATTGTAGGTTCTTGAGTAGGAGAGTTTTGCATGAAAAACACTGCTTGGGAATGATGAGTCTAGAAAGGTGAAACTGACAGCTTCGGGTGACATCCTGGGGAACAATCTGGGGAGCTTGGGGCTAGGTGTGGGAGAGGAGCCTACTTTTCTCAGTATATTTTTGTTTACTATTCATATTTAGTGTTTTGTGTGTTTCCTACCTATTTAATAATAATTTTTAAATTTAAAGAGCCCAATGTGGCTGCATTCCCTGAACTCAGTTATTAAAGGGTTGTCATATATGGTGGCAGGTAGGCGTTGGGGGAGGAGTTGGGGAGGGAACAAGTACAACCAGGAGCAAATGCAAAATTGTCACATCTCCATGAGGACAGTATCAGGAAGAGTTAGACCCAGGTGCAAATATCCGAGGACAGCCAAGTGGATTTCAGCTGTCTGAGGACAGATGGACACAATATTCCCCTTCTCACCAGACAGTTCCATTTAGGCAATTTCTGGGAGTGCTGGTCATCTTCATTTTTGGTAAATGTCTGGAAAACAGATCACGAAGTCAGCCAAACTAAAAAGGGAGCAGGGTCCCCCATTTCTCTGGGAAGAATTCTTTACAGATGGCATCTGGGCATGAAGGTGATGAAGGGGCAGCCCGAGTCCTTGGTGTGCCTGGGGCCGAGGCTGAGTGTGTGGGTGAGGAAGCCCCTGGGGAGAGGGCGGCCCAGTGGAGGGGCCGGATCCCGCCAGGCACTGCTCTCAGGAGGAGTCCCGGGCCTGCGGGTCTGGTTTGAGAAACACCGCCCACTTTGTCCCCCTCCAAAATTCACAGCACCCATCTTCGTGTTCTGTGAGGTCCTTTATAAGGCAAAGTCCTAATTCGGTTTCCTTTGCCTCACCCCTGTGGGCACAGCACTAATTTTTTTAATGAATTCTTGTTCCCAATGGAGTGCAGATATTTTGGGCCCTCGGGTCTGGTCCAGTCCAGTGCAGTCCAGTTTGGCCTGGTCTGTGGAAAAACAGATGGTGGGGAAGGCCATAGGCCAAGAAACAGAATCTCTGTTTGAAGGAGCTTCTCAGGCAAGGCTGCAGCCTTGTGTTTGGGCTGACTCCCACTGAGATGACCCGAGGTGATTTTGTCGTCACCGCAGAGGTGACCCGAAAGGAAGAGAAGTTGAAGTGGGAAGTCAGCCATCCCCACATGGTTCAGGTGGCAAAGAAGGAAGTGGCTGCTAGAGGGGTGACAGTTTACATATGTGGATTATGGTCTCAGCTCTGTTATTTGGAAATTTCAGTTCCACATAGTGGAAGAGAAGACGGGACTGTTAATGAGTGCTGTGCCCTGAAGGTGGGACACCAGCTACCATCCTGTGAGGGCTCAAGACAAATCCTCCTCCATCTCTTCTCCCTAGCACCCTTGGTTTTGATGGCTTTATTACAAAAGGGCTATTCACATTAGAACAGGAGGGTAGTTAAGACTCTTGGTCTGTAGCACAGATTGACTGCATTTTATAAGGTACTAATATGAGACTTTTTTTTTATAGGTCCAGTTTCTTGGTAATAGAAGATGAAATCCAATGTGTAGTAACTAAGTTATTTAAATATCTTTGAAAAACTGTTGGATTTACCACTCGTGTTTTACATGATCTTTGAAGAAACTTTGGAAGTGTAACTTGAAGTGTTCATCAGAGGCCAATTTTTTTTTTGCAAGAAATATCAACCGACAAAGACAAGCATTAGCTTCTGCTCTGTTACCAACACTTTATGTGACTAGGTGCTCACTTGGCTATCGATTGTTTCTTGTAAATTGTGGGTTGGCGAGATGAAGCGTTTGTACATAATTGTAAATACGTACATAAGTGACTGGGTGGTTTGGCTCTTTCTTCCTGTTAAGTTAGAAAAGTAAGAGTCACATACCTCAGGAAGTGAAGGCTTTTCACTGAAATCTGTACTCCACTTCTGTTTTGTTTTAGAGGAAAAATAATTCATTGCAGGATGGTTAGTGGAGCGAGGGAGAAGGCGGACAAAGGTGCTGTTGCTTCTTGAGTCCGTGGCTGTTGACAGGAAGGGAGAACATACGGGTCTTCTGTCGCTTTTGAAAAGACTGAATCCGCAGCATCCAGATGCAGGTGTATAACCTGGGTGGGCCAGGAGACTTACCCCGTCAAGATGTCTTAACCCACTTAGTATATTGTGTTAGTTGTCACACTGGCAGGTGAGCAGCCGAGAACTCCTCACAAACTGTAAAGTTGTGTACCAATGCAGAAGAGCGCCTCTCCTGAATCAGGAAGTGGATAGCCCCACTGTCCCCTGGGCAGCCATCAATCACAGTCAACACACAGAGGGCTTAGCTCCTGAGCCTGCACTCCTCCTGGAATTTCTGTCCCATGAGAGTCTTCAGCCTGAAAGAGGAAATAATGCTTTTTCACTCCAAGGCAGGTGTGTGAGCAAGTCCCCGTGAGACGGCTCCATCTGAGCTCTCCAGAGCTGTCAGCGAGAGTGAGGCAGGGGCCTGGGAGCCCTGAGGACTCCTGGGAAGATCCCTACTTCTCCCGAGTCCCCCTGCCTGCAGGTGGCATAGCTTCCTATCAAAGTGTGTCTCTGACGAATCTTTCAAACCTTTTATTCAGGGCCCTATAGGGAGCCTGGGACTCCTGGAACATCCTTCATCTTCCAGACTCTCGTCTCCATATACTCTGTATGGCCCTTTCCAGCCCCATCCATCCACAACAAGATTCCTAGTGTCCTCTTCTATGAACGCTCCCTTCCCTTTTCTGTGCTCACTGAAGCCTGGCTCTCCCCGAGGATGCTGCTTCCCGCAGCCTTCTCGAGGGAGAGCTGCTGCCTCTCCTGTGCCCCCTGCTGGGCCTCAGGGAGGGAGTGTGTCCTCCTTTCTCCTCTCTGCTTCCAGACCGTTGCTCCTTCCTCAGCTTTGTTGCTTATGCCAGCAGATCACCACCCCCTGACATCCCTTTTTCAGTTATCTTTGTTCCTCATTCCATGAAGATTTTAGCACTAGGTTGAAATCTGTCTCTCTTAACACTTCTCCTTTCAGAATCTGAGTATTTTCAAAACCTGCAAACCCAATACCCTGCCGTGGTCTCCCCCAGCAGCCACTGCCCTGTTCCTGCCCCTTCCGTTTCCAATACCCGCAGCCCCCATAGGCTCAGTTATAGGCATCCCCTCTCCCCTCCCTGTCTTCCCCATCATTCCCTTGAGGGCCCCAACTCCAAAAATCCTGCAGCCCTACCAGGACCTGCAAGCCAGTGATCCCACCATCTTTTCCCTGGCCCTCAACCCTTGGCATTCTCCTTCTCCTTCCTGCCTGCTTCGGATCCCCATTGTCTATCAGGATAATTATGCCTTCACCTGCACTCTTTTACCCCCTCACCTGTCATTTTCATTTGGCCAAATCCCAACCATGGTTACAGTCACCTCTACCTGTTCCCTCCCTGCACCCGAACTGCTGGACATCCCTGGAGAAAAATGCACCAGCGGTGATTGGTTTCACTTCAATGACCACAAACCTCAGATGGAGTCGGTGTTTTTCAGAGCTCTTCGTCGCATTGCCCTGGTCCGTTCACTGTCTCCTCACCTCTCTTCTTGGATCTGCAACCCTGTGTCCTCACTACCAACTGCTCACCTTACTTCCCATGTCACTGAAAGCAAGAACAGCAGAGGAGACCCCCTCGGGCTCCCCCCGAACACCTGTACACCCAGCTGTGTTGGCACTCATGGACTTTGCCTCCTGTCCTGTTACAGTGGGTGATCTCTCCTTGCTCCTTAAACCGGTTTCTCCACTTGTCTTAGTCTGCTCGGGCTGCTGTAACAAAATACCAAAGACTGGGTGGCTTAAAAAGTAGAAATTTATTTCTCACAGTTCTAGAGGCTAGAAGTCCGTGATCAAGGTGTCGGCTGATTCAGTTCCTGGTGAGGGCCCTCTTCCTGGCTTGCAGACATCGGCCTTCTCGCCATGTCCTCACATGGCAGGGAGAAGAGCTCGGTGTCTGTTCTACTTCTCATGAGGGCACCAGCCCTATTGGATTAGGGCCCCATCCTTATGACCTCGTTAACCTTTGTCACCTCCTCACAGGCCCTGTCTCCAAATACAGTCACATTGGGGTTAGAGCTTCAACGTATGAACTGTAGGGAACAAAACATTCCATTGATAACACTGCTTATGCACAGGATCTCACCTCCTCTCACCTTCTTGTCTGTCCACCTCTCCCCCATCATCAGCTTTTACCTTTCTACTGTGTCGTATGAACATATTGTCATTTCTCATCTTCAGAAAACCAAAACCTTCTTGATTCCACTTCCCTGTCCAGCTCCTGTCCCATTTCTCTGCTATCTTCTATGGAAAAGTTCCTTGAAAGAATGATCTGTACTTCCTTTTTCTGATTCTTCTCCCCTTCTTTTTTTTGTTTAGTTTTTTTTCTTGTGATGAGAACTTTTAGGATCTGCTCTCTTAGCGCCTTTCAGAAATGTAATACAGTATTGTATCTATAATGACCATGCTGTACCTTACATCCTTGTGACTTATTAATCTTGTAACTGGAAGTTTGTCCTTTTTGACCACTTTCGCTCATTTTATTTTATTATTTATTCCTTATTGTGTTTTATTGTGTAGGTTTCAGGTGCATGGCTTTATAATGTGACATCTGCATACACTACAGTCTGCTCACCACTGCAGTCCAGTTACCATCCATCGCCATACAGTTGACCCCCTTCACCCATTTCGCTCACTTCCCACCCCCTTCCCCTCTGGTGACCACTAATCTGTCCTCTGTATCTATGAGTTTGTTTTTGTTTTATTTTGTTTTTTCATTTGTTTTGGTTTTTTTAATCTTCTGTATATGAGTGAAATCATACGGTATTTGACTTTCTCCAGCTATCTTATTGTCCTTAGCATAATACCCTCAAGGTCCATCCCTGTTTTCAAAAATGGGAAGATTTCATCTTTCTTTTATGGCTGAGTAGTATTCCATTGTCTATATATACCACAGCTGCTTTATCCATCCATCCATCAGTAGACATTTAGGTTGTTTCCATATCTTGGCTATTATAAATAATGCTGCAGCGAACATGGGGGTGCTTCCATTCTTTACGGAAATCACTTCAGTCAGGCTTTCACCCCCACTACTTGTCAAGGTTAGCATGACTCCCTCATTATAATATCCGATGGTTAGTACTCAGGCCTTGTCTTACTCTGTTTATAAGCAGCGCTTAATGCGGTGGAGGGCCTCACACATAATTATTTAATGGTTTGTGGGTGCTACGTGCCACAGGGTAAGTGAGATGAAGAAAGCTCAGTATGACAGGGCAAGAAGCCCTGTGAGCACTTGTGATGAATGTGCTAAGTCCTAAAATAGAAGTATATGCAAAGAACTAAGGAATTATGCTCATATGACCCAGCGATTCCACTCCTAGGTATATACCCAAGAGAAATAAAAACATATGTCCACACAAAAACTTGTACATGAATGTTCATAGCAACATTATTCCTAATAGCCAAATAGTGGAAACCATCCAAGTGCCTACCAACTGATGAACAGGTAAATAAACTGTGGTATATCCATACAATGGAATAGTATTAAGCTATAAAAAGTAATGAAGGTCTGGGGCTGGCCCCGTGGCCGAGTGGTTAAGTTCGCGCGCTCCGCTGCAGGCGGCCCAGTGTTTCGTCGGTTCGAATCCTGGGCACGGACATGGCACCACTCGTCAGACCACGCTGAGGCAGCGTCCCACATGCTACAACTAGAGGAACCCACAACGAAGAATACACAACTATGTACCGGGGGGCTTTGGGGAGAAAAAGGAAAAAATAAAAAATCTTTAAAAAAAAAAAAAAAAAAAAAAAAAGTAATGAAGGTCTGATACATGCTACAACATGGATGAACATTTAAAATGCTAAGCAAAAGAAGCCATGCAAAAGAGACCTCATGTTATGTAACTGCATTTATACAAAATGTCCAGAATGGGCAAGTCTATAGAGACAAAAGGTAGATAGGTAGTTGTGTAGGGCCGGGAGGAGGATGTTGGGGGTAGAGGGTAAGGGTGTGACTCTAATGAGTCCAAGGTTTCTTTTGGGGATGATGAAAATGTTCTAAAAGTGTTGTAACTGTACAACTCTGTGAATGACTAAAACCTTTGAATTGCACACTTTGAATGGCTGGATTGTATAGTATGTGAATTATGTCCTAATAAAACTGTTATTAAAAAAAAAAAAAAGAACTGAGGAATTAGAGGAGGGGCCAGGCCTTTTCCAACTGGGAAAGTTGGAGCCCCCGTCCTGAAGCAGGCCCTCCCCGTCAGCTTCTTCAGCCAGGCTGAGCTCTGTGGTGGCTGAAAGGCTATGCAGGTGACCACCCTCCCCTCAGGACCCCACTACAGTTCTCCCCTCTGCTGGTGGCTGAAAGTGACGAGGGCACAGAGCAGTGTTCTATTTGGAGTCTGAGCAGAGGACAACAATGTCTGTAGCCTTAGACACCAGCCAGTGAGTCTATGAAAGCCTCTTAAACCAGAGTTCAACTCAGAATTTTGACACAGATCGTCCCACTGTTTCTCCTCCCTGCCAGACTTAGCCATGCTCTGCCCAGTGTGCAAGTCCCCTGGCCATCTGTCTTCTGTGCTCCCATTCCTGTACTGCCCCGTGCTTCCTGTCCTGCTCCTCCTTCTGGGGATGTCCTCTTCCAAAGCCAATGGGACCCCCTTTGCACAGTCAGCAATCTACCCTCCACCCTCAACCCTCAGCCTCATCTCTGTGTTTTAGTACCTATCTCTCTGCATCCCTTGGTGCTTGTCAAGGATTCTGTCTCCACTAGCAGCCCTCTCCAAGGGTCAGGCAGGCGCTATTGCACTATTGCTCTCCTTGTTTCATAAATGAGGAAACAGGCACTTGTCCAAAGTCAGTCAGTCATAAGTGGCAGAACCAGGATTCAAACCCCCAGGCAGTGTGGGCCCAGAGGCCTCCTGAGCACCAAGCTTTACTATGGGAAGACAGATGCATGCAGTCAATCTTCCACGTAGAGGTGGGAGCCCTTTGAAACTCTTCTCCAAGTTTTGTTTTCTGTTTGCTCCAAGAAAGCATTTATTCTTAGTTGAGGCATTCTCTAGAGAGAGGGCTTACTTTTAACCATCTATGTTGACCATGTAGCAAAGTGCTACGTGATGTATTATAAACTGAAAGATATAATCCTCCACGCCTCCTGACTCCCAGGCCCACTCGGAACTCTTGGTGTTTCAGTCACAGGATGATTGACAGTCACATAATCAGAGAGCTGGTTGTGACCTGTCAGGCCAGCTACCCACTCACCAATTCACAGCACATAAGTGAAGTTCTACCTCTCGTAACTGACTCACCGTGTCACGTGACCCTGTGCACTCTCTCTGTGGGACATGCTGACTGCTGCTCCCTCCCGGTGGGCACACTGATGCCAGGCTGCCACATAAAACTGTGTCTACCTGTTGACGTGAATGTCACCTACAGTGAAATGTGTTTGTGCCCGAGCCTTATGCCTCTTGTGCCTCAATAAATATCAAATAAACTGGGGAAAATGTGAATGTAAAAGTAAGAGAATTACTGTTTCTGTAAGAACCAAGTTGACAGTTTTGGAAAGACTTAATCAAGGAGAGATCTGAAAAGATTGTTGTTCTCCTGGGTGTAGGCAAGACAATTGAGAAGATTAGGGGGAGCGTCTCTAAGAGGCTCCTGTACTGAACTTGTTTGGCAAGTGTCTTAAGTTCTCACTTCACTCCACAGAAGCTGAACTTAGAAACTATAGACAATGCATTAAGGGTGTGCTTTTTTACAAAAGACAGGTGAGGCAGAACTCCAAAAAATAGACATTCTCAATGAAGAGATCTTGGCTCTGTCAAATTATTGGTGAAGGAATGTACATTTGTATGTTTTAGGTTAACAAAAATGTTGAAGATGGGTATATATAATGTAAAATTTTCTTCTTATGTCTACTCGTGGACTTTTACATTAGTGCATAAATGTGATTCTGTTATAAATATTATTTTAATTTCAATGCAGTCTTTTTTTTTTTTCCTTCTGAGTGGATCCTCCCTTACTTTCTCTCACCCCCTCTCCTACCACATGACTGTCCATCCCCTAAAACCAGATGCCAGCTGGGTCTGAGCCTGCCATGTTTTCCTCCATGCTCATGTGTGTGGGCTCACATACACCGTGAGGGCGGCGTCATGGGGATTATTTCCTCTTAAAAATGCGGTAATTTTATACCCAATTTCCTGTACTTTGCTTTTTCTCATCAATTGTTCATGGTAATCCCTATGAGTCACCTGATATAGCTCCAATTTAATTCTTTTTAACGGCCGCAGAGTATTCCCTGGCATGTCATAATATATTCAGTAGTTCCCCCTTTTGAAGGACGTCTGCATCGTTTCTAGGTTTTGTTCGTTTCCCACCACAAACAACAATTCGTTATACATCCTTGTGCATATATCCACACATTCTGGTATTTTTACTTCCATGGGGTAGATTCCCGGGAGTGGAACTGCTACTTCAAGAGGTATATGTATTTTTAATTTTGATTTTAGTAGTGTTGTCATATTGCTTTCCAAAAGGCTATGCCATCCCAGAGCAATGATGAAAGTAACCTTTTCTCTGCATCCCCACTAGCAATAGGTATTATCAGTTTTTTAAAGGTTTGGTCATTCTGGGGGCCGGCCCCGTGGACAACTGGTTAAGTTCGCGCACTCCGCTGTGGTGGCCCAGGGCTTCGCTGGTTCAGATCCTGGGCGCAGACATGGCATCGCTCATCAGGCCATGCTGAGGTGGCGTCCCACGTGCCACAACTAGGAGGACCCACGACTAAAATATACAACTATGTACTGGGGGAATTTGGGGAGAAAAAGCAGAAAGAACAAAAAAAAAAGATTGGCAACAGTTGTTAGCTCAGGTACCAATCTTTAAAAAAGAAAAAAATTTGGTCATTCTGATAGAAGTAAAGATGTATCTCATTGCTACTTAAATTTACGTTTCCCTGATTACTAGAGTCTGAAATCATTTCCTATGTTTTTTGATCATCTAGACTTGCTCTCTGTGAATCGCCTATTTGCATTCTTTGCAAATTTTCCTTCTTTTTTTAAAAAAAATCATTGCTTCAATTAATTTTTGCAGCTAGTCTATCATTTTCCATCCCCTGTCCCATTGGATAAGACTGAAAGATGTTATAAATGTTGATGTGTTGTATCATAAATCATTTGAAATGAACTGAGGAAATGAAAGCTGCCAAGGCTTTGAAAAAAATGATTCATTTTTAACCATTCTAACATTCTAACCTAAAAGAAGAGATTAGAACCAAAATCAAAAGGAAGGGGGGAATAAGAAACCAGGATGCTTGAGAAGATAGAAATGATATATCTTGTGGTTCTCAAGTTGATTTGTGGAGAGAAAACACAGTACAGAAAAGTCAAGTCTCAGGAGGGCCACACATTCACACGTGCACGCACGCACACACTGCTGTCCACTGACCATTTACTGTGTGCCAGTCACGGTGCTGAGTGCGTTGCCTGCTCTCTTCTCTGGGAGGTAGGTAGTACTGTGTTCCCGTATATAGAGATGGGAAACAGAGGCTCATAGCAGTGTAGGAACATGGCTAGCTAGTAAGCGGCAGACCAGGAGTTAGACCCCAAGCCCTTAGCTGGTGGGTGACTGGGCCTGAGAACTCTCCAGGAGCAAATGTGTGGACAAAGCTGGCACTGAGGAGCTCGGGCCCAGGCTCGGGTTCCCAGCTGGGCCTGGGAAGGGGTTACAAGGCAAGTGAGGAGAAGTCAAAAAAAGTCGAAGCCGGGGTTGGGTGGTTTCCTGAGGAACTGGTGTGGTCAGAGAGGCCTTTGGGGGAAGTTTCAACCTGTAAGGCTGTTCGGGGTGCTGAGGGGTGGCAGGCGCCAGAACACTGCCCCCGGATGAAGTGACTCACTCACCCTGATGTCACACCGCACCCTCGGCGGGGAATCACGGTGAAATAAGTGTCACAGCAAGTTGAAGGAAGTGCACCGTGACGAGCTCAGTCCCTGGAGAGAAGGAACAGCCTTGTTAACCCTGAATTCACAAACGCTTTGACTCTAGGCCCTCCCCGCCTCAGCCTCCGGGTGACAAGACCCCTGAAGACAACAGACTTAGGGGACTGGAGGAGCCACACTCTGAGACCCGGCGAGTGGGGTGAGGAAGGATTCTGTGGTGGCAGGGGCCACGAGGTGCCCGCCTGGCCTGCTGTATGACCTCCGTGGAAGGTCATGGGAGTGAGGGCAGCTCCCTGAGCCTGCTCCCAACTGCAAAATAAGGATAATGATGCTCACCCCGCGCGCCTCACAGGGGCTGAGTGACATCGTTGTAAAACAGGGAGGCACTGTAGAAATAGTACCATTTGCGAGGGGTTGGAGGGGCACTGACAGAAAAGCCATGAGGACCCATAGGAAGCCCTCGAGAGGACCCCTCATCCCCGGGGCCTGGTGACGCTGGTTCTGTTCCAGAAAGAAGGTGACAGGACCTCGCTCTAGGGCTCCCCCCACCTCTGAGAATATGGGGATGTTAAATAAGACCGTATATAAAACAACAAGGATTCCTAGAGCAAGCCCCAAACTAATCCTCTCCCGATGGAATTCCCCACCGGAGCGTCTGCCCCTGAGGTATCTCTGGGAATCTGTGAAAAGAGGATTTGGGGTTGAATTCAGCAGACAGAGGTTCGAATCTCAGTTCTCCCATTTATGAGCAGAAGCCAACCCCAGACCTTGGCATACAATAGAAAAGCACTACCTGTTCCATGTGGCTGTTGTGAATGCTATGTATGAAGAATAGTGCGGAACACATTTGGTGCTGGATAAATACTGGATGAATTTGAATTCACCAGTGAACTCCATTCTCCCCTTTGTTGTTCCCCTCCGCGGTGGGAGGAGGGGAAAGGCGAGTGGAGGAGGACAGAGGATTTATGGGAACTCGCAGGGCTGTGCTGTGTGCTCTCTCTATGGAAACGCGTCGACGCTCCCAGCCACCCTGTGAGGGGTGCAATATTATCCTTCTTTCACACATGAGGCATCTGGTGCCCAGAGAGGGGAATTTGTCTCCCCAAGGTCTCACCTTTTGAACCTAGGCCTGACATCAAAATCCATGCCCTTTATATAATCCAACACCCACAATCTATTCAAATCTACAATTATTTTTCTCAGTGACAACGTGAGAGAATCTCAAGGTACAAAATACACGCTGACGAGAGAAGTTTCAAACACAACCTCATATCATTCGATTGCTCTGCTGTCACCTGCTGAGTCATCTTTTGGAGGACTCTCCGTCACCGCTGTCCTTTTTCTTATCTCCCTCTGCCTGCACCCCCAGGCCTAGGTTGGAGAAGCATAAAACCAGAGTACAAGAGACTGCAGAGACCATCCACTCCAGCCCCTCCCTCTGGAGGGGAGGAAACTGAATTCTAGAACATCAAGTGCCCAAAGTCGCCCGGTTCGAGGCCTGAGCTCCTAAGTGCCAGCCCACGCTCTTTCCTGAGTCCCCCGCCTCCCTGGGAGGCACAGGCTACTCCTCTTCCTCTCTGTGACCCTTTCTAGAAGCAGGTGTCAGAGACATAACATTAAGGACAGGGGCACAGAACTGCATTTTCCTTTGAACTGGACAGTTGGTCCACTGGACCGCCACTTTCTTCTTCCAGATCTAGGACATTTGATTGCTAAGAAATTGTTTCCATAGAAAGTGGAATTGAAAAATCCTTTTGCTAAAAAGCCAGAGGAAGGAAGCGTGCAGCCTGGAGAAACAGGACACTGCACCGAGCTCCAAGCTTATAATCGAGGTGCTGGGCTGCCTGGGCCCCAGTTCCTTCCCCAGTCCCCCAGGTCAGAGCTCTGCCATCAGGCTGCTGGCTCCTGCACTCGTGCTTCCCGCCCACCAACCAGCCCTTCTTCCTTGGGTCCTCAGCCCCTGCTCCCTGAACCTTCCACCATGAGTGTTCATTCCAGCTCCCTCTAGCTCTCTCCTTATGCTTCTTATGTTGATCGCTCATATTCTATCCTTTCATAAGGTCCTGAGCATTCTATTCTTTTTCGAGGCTGTGCTGCATCTTGGATTAAGAAGTTGCTTGGGAATCTGACACACTGGCTTTGAAACCAATTCTTCCACTGACTAGCTGTGTCACTCAGGGGCTCAGTCTCTGGACCTGTGTCCTCATCTGTAAATGGGGAGAATAATGTGTCTTTGGTAGGTCTCACATCAGACTCAGCCAAATAGTGTCCCTTAAAGGGTTTTGCACATTGTGAGGGCACAACAGATGGTCGCTCTTCTAGCAGGTGGATTATTTCAGGTCTTACACTCCTGCTAAGTCCAGCTGTAGTGACCCAGGAGTCCACCTGGATGTGACCCAGAGGTCTGTCCTGATATTGCCAGCAGCTCTCTGCCCCTGCGTGTGGCAGAGGGACCCTGCTACAGCCCAATTCTACTGCACCATCTCTGTCTGGAGCCAGATTGGGCATGCCTCCAAAGCCCTAATAATTTTCAGGGCGCAATTATTCAAGAGAGCCCAGAGGCTCACAGAGGCCCCAGAGGAAAGCATGATAGAGCAGAAAAGAAACGTGCCTTGGAAACTTGAGTCCAACTTTCTGCTGTGTCACTAACTCTATGTCCTTGGGCAAGCCATTTAGGTTCTTGCTATTTCAACTGTAGAAAAGTATTAGAAATTCTTCCCTTCCCTACTTCCCTGGCCACCACTTTCCTTTAACAAATATGAATTAGGCATCTAGGCCTAATAGAAACAGATAAAACCCCTCCATGATGGCGTCATTGAACTCATCTCTGGTGAGGCACAGATCTGTTCAATAGACAAGCGCAGAATTCCGCTGGTGAGGGGTCTCCATGGAGAGGTTCTGGTGCGCATGCGTCTAACGGTGCGATTCGACCTCGTCAGAGAGGCCAGCGAATGTTTCTGATGAAGCCAGAACACACGGAACAGAGATCTGAAGGACAAGGAGGCATCACTGGGTAAGACGGGTTGGAAGAGATTCCAGGCAGAGGACAGGGCCAGTGTAAAGACCAGTACTAGGAGGGGACGGGGAGTGTTGGAGGAACTGGAAGAAGAGCACTGGGAATGTGGGGTGGAGAGTGTGTTAGCGGGGTGTCTGAAGGGGACAGAAGACGTAGGGCTATTTAGGCCTTGCTCAGGATTTTGTCTCCTAAGAGCAGTGGGAAGCCCTGGAATGGTTTTAAAAGGAGAAGATGGACACTCAATAGGTAGTTGTCAGAAGAATGAACGAGCCCATTAGCACCTTCTCTCCCCGTTCATTTATCAGAGTAAGTTGTCGGTCATTTAGCAAGAGCTTGAAAACTTGGGACATAGCAGAGGATGTTTTGATAGCCAAGGGCATAGGGGAAAATCTGGAAGGTGAAGTGATGCCTGAGTTGAGGCCTAGACACTATGTCACAGCAGGGTCCCTGGGCCCCTTGGGGAAGCTCAGGGCACTGGGCACATGGCATCAGGAGTCCTGAGGAAGAGAAGGGTACTATTCCAGTGTCTTTAACACCAAAGATACTTAGCCTACTGCATAACTGGGATCAGCCATTCTTGAATACATTACGGGTGGGAAAAGAGGAAAACCTGGGGATCGTTTGGGGCCTTTACTGAGCCAGTCACACCCCCTAATCCAATGGGAGGAGCCCATTATCTGACAAGGTAAATGCATGTGCCCATAACTAAAATTCAGTTCAACCCTGTGGCTCATAGAGATATTTCATGTCACTGTAAGCTGACTTCCCACTCTCTCGTGGAATTAAATCCAGGTCTGCCTGCCTGCCTGACCACAGCTGGTAACTGCATGGCACAGATACTTGCTGTTGGGTCACAGGCAAGTTGCTTAAGGATGGTGAACCCCAATTTCTGCATCTGTGAGTTGGAATAATGATACCTATTTCACTAGGTTAAATGAGAGAATGTATGTACCATGCTTGGTATATTGTCTGGTCTTGTGGCAGCAGCTATTATTATGGCAATTATTCTGTATGTGTGATAAAGCTTCGATAGGGGCTAGCAAGGTAATATAATCAACAGCAGGGCAGGCAATAAGAGACTATAGGGAGTGGTGGGGACTGTGGCAAACTGGAGAATCCTTGCCTGCTCAAAGAGGGGCACAGCTCCTCAGCTTCAGCCACTGACTGCTGGGTGAGAACTCAGAACAAGTGTTGTCTGACTTTTCCAGAAATGCTAGGAATCCTAATTTATAATGGTGGTATTCAAGTCAAATAAAAACCCACAAAAAATAACAAGCAAAACTAACAGCATTCTGGGACACACCAAATAAGTCCTGGAACAAAGCTGGACTAAGGACGCTAAAACAAATCTTCACAAAGGCCAGCTGTTCTCAGGGGTCAGATTTGCCCATAAATAGGACTCTAAAAGCCCAGGAAAGGCCGTGAAGGCAGGCCCTAGGGAAGCTGTGAAATGGCAGCATTGTTAGCACATGCAGACAGCAACCTCCCTCAGGGAGGATTTTGAGGAGGACAACACTCATTAGCTTCACGTATGGGGGCAATTAGTCAAAGACAACACCAGCTTTGTACACTCCCAGCCCAGGAAGTGAGCTCCTGGGAGCTGGAGGGCGTTTCTGGAGCTGCCCACAGAGGCCTTAAAGGCAGCAATACCACCAATGTCCGCTGGGGGCCTCTCTCATACAAATGATGGCATTGCTGTCCCCAGTTCCACAGCAAATGGCAAGCCCGAGACCCAGCAGGCTGCCAGGCCAGGCCAGTCCTACGTGGGGGGATTGCCGTGGCTCTGTGCTCTTCACAGTGATGTGACTACCTGTTAAATATATACAGAAGCCAAACCTGGATTTTAAGGGACAGCTCTCCTGCTGACCGCCAGCCTGCAGTCTTTCTTGTGCACAGAAAGGCCTTGGAGATATTCTCTGCACACTAGGATTTCATGAGACTCTTAAGAGTCTCTGTACACGTCGGCCCGGTTGCTTTCCATGCCTGGTGACTGTATCAGACGCTGGCACCAAGGTGCTGGCATTGCCTTCCCTGATGGGGATGAATAAGGAGTATGTTCCAGGCTTCATGGATTGCCCTTTGGGAGCAGCTTTATCTGGTCCACAAATCCTAGCTTAGAGGCCAAAGATCTGGTTTAAGTTCTGTTTCTGCCACTTACAAGCTGGGTGACCTTGGGCAAGCCGTCACCTTCTGGTCCTCAGTATCCTCAGCTGTAAAATGGGACACATACTAGTCTCAAAAATTGTTCCAAGTGTTAAATACGAATGTGTGTGAAACACGTTAAAAACTGGACCCCTTTGGGGCTGGCCCCGTGGCCGAGTGGTTAAGTTCGTGTGCTCCACTGCGGCGGCCCAGGGTTTCGCTGGTTCGGATCCTGGGTGCCGACATGGCACCGCTCGTCAGGCCATGTTGAGGCGGCATCCCACATGCCACAACTAGAAGGACCTGCAACTAAGATATACAACTATGTGCTGGGGGGATTTGGGGAGGTAAAGGAGGGAAAAAAAAAAGATTGGCAACAGTTGTTAGCTCAGGTGTCAATCTTTAAAAAAAAAATCTTTCTAAAAAGAAAAACAACTGGACCCCCTGTGTCATTTGTCTTAGTACTTCAGAGTGGGGCTTGGCAAATGTGTCCTGCAAAGAGCCAGAGAGTGACCATCTCAGGCGTTGTGGGCCTTCGAGTCTCCATGGCAAGCGCTCAGCTCTGCTATGGTAGTGACAGAGGCCACAGACAACACGAAAACCAGCAAGCCTGGCTGTGCCCGAGTCAAACTGCAGTTCTCAGAAACAGGCAGAGGGCTAAACTGGGGCCTTGGACTGTCCTTTGCCCACCCTGACACCTGTTTTTGTGAGGCCTGTGAGCTAAGAATGGTTTTGACATTTCTAAAGGGTTGTAAGAAACAAACCAAGAAGAAGAGGTCACAGAGAGCAGACCGTATGTGGCTCACAAAGACTGCAGTATTTGCCACCTGGCTCTTCACAGACCCTGGCTGACCCCTGCTCTGGAGTGTCCCAGGCATGTCTTAGCCCAGGAGACAGGCAGCTCTGTCCCTGAATGTGGTGGGACCTGTCTGGCAAGACACAATAAAAGAGGCAGGAACCAGGAGACCCCTGGGGCCGGTCCCGCTCCAGGGCCTAGGACTCGGAGTCACTCTTGTGACGGGGCTCTGGGGCTGGAGGGGAGGGGAACATGGCCTCCTAGATCTCTCTCTCTCTCTTTTTTTTTTGTGAGGAAGATTCACCCTGAGCTAACTTCCATGCCAGTCTTCCTCTGTTTTGTGCGCGGGATGCCGCCACAGCATGGCTGATGAGTGGAGGAGGTCTGCGCTCAGGATCGAACCCGTAAACCCAGGCCATGAAAGCTGAGCAAGCGGAACTTTAACCGCTTGGCCACGGGGCTGGCCTCTCTTGTTCTCTTTTCAGATGTCTATTTTGGATGGGCCTTATGAAAGAGAATCAGAAAAGATTCCATTAGAGAATGAACCAGCAATCAAGTAAAAGGAGGTTTCGTTTCCTGAATCGTCTCTAGCGCGTGAGGTTGTGCCCTCATCTGGAACTGCTGAGTTCTTATGAACACCAACACTGAGTCACGGGAGAGCCCAGGACTTCTGCCCACCTGGGGAGTGCAGGGCCTCTGACACAAACCAGATAAGGGGTCTGTCAGACCAGAGACCTGCCCCAGAGCCAAGATGCTGCTTCTTTGCTCTGGATTCAGCCTCACAAATGAGCAGAGGCAGCAGATACTCAGCCCAGAGAAACAGTGCCCAAAGAAAAGAAACGGAAAACCCAACTGAGGACAGCAACTTGTGCCAGCAAAGGCATGGCCCATGCAACACTGCCTTCTGTGCAGGAGGCCTGGAGCCTGGAGCCTTGGCAGCATCTGTGTTGCTGTGTGTATTGGGCAGGGGAGAGCGGGGTATACGTCACAGTGGTCGCGGCTCTGTTTTCACTCCTCTCCTCGCCCCAACTCTCCTCGCACTGACTGCAAGAAGAGGCGGCGTTAGGTTACCAGGGGCTGCTGGCCCCATTGAATTCTCCTGTCCACCCTTAGGAGCCAGTCATTCCTCCAGGCATTGTTATGGCTCCCAGGAGCTCAGGAGGAGCCTGGTGCCACTCAGACCCTGCCTCAGATCCTGACGCAGGGCCTCCTTGCATCTTCTTAAGTCATTTCAAAGAAACTCTAGGTCTCTCAAGAGTGGTCCTGGAAAAAAGACTATGTCACTTATTGTTTTTTGTGACTAAAAGTAATAGATATTTACTGCAGAGAAATTTGGAAAATATAGACATGTGTAAAGAAGAAAATGTACAGAGTGATTTTAGACTCCGATTCATTCAGGAAACAATTATTTAATTCTGCAACTACTACGTACCACGCTCTGTTCTCAGTGCTGGGGAGGCTGCTGTGAACGACACAAAGTGCCTGCCCTCGTGGAGCTTCTGTTCTAGCAGAGGAGACAGTCAGGAGGGCAGGGGAAGGGGCGGAGGCTGAGGGAACAGGGCCCCATCTTTGTTAGGTGGTCAGGAGGAGTGGAAGCAAGCGAGGGGTGTATCTGGGAAGAGCGTTTCAGACCGAAGGAGCAGGAGCACCTCGGGGTTGGGGGAGAGCCTGCCTGGTGTCTTCAGGGACGTGAAGAAGGCCAGGGTGGCTGGTCAGCAGATGAGCAAGGGGGAGTGTGGAAGGAGATCAGTCAGGGGCAGCCCACGAGGACACGTGGGGACTTGTAGGCCGGGTGAGGATCTCGGATAGTGAGTGCAATGGAAATCCAACGTGGGCTTTCGAAATGGAGAGTGACCTCATTGACCTTAGGTTTTGAAATAATCATTCTGGACACCGGATGGAAAATAGGGACTGGGGCTGGGGGTTGGCGAGGGGAGAAGCAGGCAACCAGTGGGGTTAGTGCAATTGTGCAGGGGAAGAAAAAGTTTCCTCCACCCTCTTAGTGGCCCTGGCTGGGTCTGAAAAGTAAACAGACAAAGACAGATCGACAGGAGCCTTCACAAGAGAATGAAGACCTGGAGGAGAGCCCAGAGCAGGAAGCTTTTATACCTTTTAGACAAAGAAACAATACATTTGTGGAGAATTGACAAGACAGAGGGGTTTGGGCTAGAGGTGGTAAGTGTGAAGAGGTTACCAGGTTTGGTGGTACAGCCTTGTCGGCCCTAAATTGCCTGTCTCTGGTGAGGAGGATGGCTCCCTTCCTCCCAGTACGGGGGGAGCAGCTTTCATGTGGCAGATTTATCTCCTGCTTTCAGGGGGACAAAGGAGGCTCCGAGGGTCTTTCCTGTACTGACTGTTTCTTAGTGCCTTTAATTCAAAATACTCAATATACCAAGGTGGTATATTTTGGGTGACATATTCTGCTCCTCTTCAGTGATCATACAAGGTGCAGAAGTGGAGAGAGCTCCCTGGGTGAAGCGGTGGTGGTGGAGAGGGGCCTGAAGCTCCTCCCCGTGGGCTTCTGCTCTTTCCTCTCTGTGGTCTCTGAGGTTCCTCCGTGGAACCCCAGGGTGCCTAGGATCACAGTTTGAAAACCATTGCCCTGGGGTGGGCATCTCTAAGGGCCCTTCTGGTGTTGGGCTTCTGAGCTCTCGTGATCCAGCTCATGAGGTTGTTTTAGGCCCGAACCTGACTCTGTGGGAGCAAGTCTGGTCTCCATCATCCAGGCCTCTGAAAATGCCAACTTGAACACTGGACAGGTTCCAGGGTCCAGGAAGGGGAGAGATTTTTGAAAGTTAATTCAACTCTCACGTATAGAATGTGGCCAGCCCTGTGTAACCGTTATAAAGATGAGTAAAAGCATCCACCCCAAGAAACTCATCGGCTGAGATGGGAGGTGGGCAGTCCTGTGACCAAGTGCACCGTGTAACGGGTCTGTGGCCCCTCGCTTTGCTTTCTTGCATGTGCCCCTGGGCCAGTGGTTCCCCACCTGGGCTGGTCATGAGGTCAGCAGGGGAACTTTAGACTATGCTGACTCCCAGAGGGCTCCTTCGGAGATTCTGATTCAGTCAGCCCGGGGTGGGAGCCTGGGGACCCGTGTGTTACAAAGCTCCCTGGGGAGACCGAGGAGCTGCTGAGTTGGGGAAGCTTGGGAACCCCCGCCCCCAGTCTCTGCAGCCATCTAATGGAGTTTGGGTTACCCCTTATTGTCTCAGAACTTCTCCCCTGAGCAGAGCTACTGACTGTGAAACCACTTAAGTAGCCTGAAATACGCCCAGAATACAACCCACACTGACAAAAATGTTCTCACAGAGCACCACAAACCTCATGGGGGAGAACCTTCTCGGTGGAAACGAGTGTGGAGTAAAGCCTGCTGAACAGGTGGGACTCTAAAATTCATTCCAGAACCTGAAGAAAGTCAGACATTTCCAAACAGAAAGAGAGAGAGAGAGAAGGAAGGGGAGAGGAGAGAATGCATCGTTTGTGAATGAATGATAATTTTCTCTCAATTACCAGGAAGAAAAAAGAATATCAACAAAACCAGACAGACCAAGAGCTGTTAACTAAAAAGATTTCTCTGAGTCAGACTTCTTTCCCGGAAGCTGTGAACTTTATCCTCCAGCAGCCATTAATCTAATATTAAGCCCCTTAACCTTCCTAATTGTTCTTGTT
This sequence comes from Equus quagga, assembly GCF_021613505.1. Classification (NCBI taxonomy): domain Eukaryota; kingdom Metazoa; phylum Chordata; class Mammalia; order Perissodactyla; family Equidae; genus Equus; species Equus quagga. The sequence goes on along the minus strand of NC_060284.1, from coordinate 46,932,088 downwards.
CAGTATCGGCTGGTTTCATATTAACCTTTCAATCTTTCCCATAATGCAGTTACTTCCAACTCCAGCCAGACCTGATCCAGGAGCTTCGGGCGGCCCAGCCCTTCCTCTCCTCGGGGCACGGCCCCCTTCCTACTCCTCTACAACCTGCCCCTCTTTCTTTCTTAATGTGCTGTGCAGGAGCCATCTTGATGTGGCATCTGACTCCTGGATCTGGGGGCACCGAGCCTAAGGGACCCATTTTTCAAAGCGCTGCCCACGACGGCTCCTCTGTTATTGCAGACGAGGCTGTCAGTGGGAGCCCACAGCTCCCGCCTGTCGCCTGTCGGGGCTCATCAGCCTCCGGCTATTCCTGTAGTTCTGGTATTTGAGGTTCGTTTTCCTCTCTCCTGGGAAGAACTTAGTGAAATTGTTTTTTTGGAAAAGACAATGCATCTTTCCCAGATGCTGAAAGAACATTAGGAAGCTGCCTGGCTGCCTGTCTTGGGTTCCTCATTGTACCCCATGAAGGGGAGGGCCCCTGGGCTCTAAAGCTGGCCTGTAGTTCTGGCTCCAAAATGGCCACTTCAGAAGCACCCACCCGTCTTGTGGCTGCCCACATGGCCTGAGTTTGAATTCTGACTTCTCCTGGGAGCAGTGAGTCAGTTTGGGGGAGGGTCCTTGCCTCCTGGGTAATTGCTGAGTACATGGAAGCTGTGAGGGCTGCGGGAGGCCTTTGGTCCTGTGGGAGATGCCACTGGGGCGCTTCCTCTTCTCCATTACAGTCAGGGCAGAACTAGAGAGAACCTCCACATTCACTATCCAAACCCACATTTCATGGGGAACAGAGGCCCTGCCTCAGTCAGAAACAGAAGGGGTGAGACTCTGGGTGGGAGGGCTTCTCACAGCTTCTCCACACCCACTCTGGGCAGGACGAGGAAAATCAAGGTTGTCTTCCCAACAGGGCACTGGGGTGGCAAGGCTGGGGTGAGGGGTTGGTGGCAGCATCTTAAAGGCCTGACCCCCCACCTCCCGTGCCCCCCCCCCCCCCCCCCCCCCCCCCCCCCCCCCGGGCTGAAACCACCCCGAGTGTGGGAAAAAGGCAAGCCCCACGCACACCCAGTCTTCTGTCCCAGCTGGGCACACGCACACACCCTGCCCCACACCAGAATGGCTTCTCTGGTGTGTCGTGCTTTCCGAGCACAGTGTCCCACCCCATAAGGGGACAAAGCCCAGGGCTGAGGGTTGGGGGAGCCGCGCTCTCTGCTGCAGGGCCCACAATGTCCTCTCTGAGCAGCTGTGGCCTGCACGCTGAGGGGGTTCTTCCAGGCCCTCTCAGGATGTGGGGTCCAGCTCCAGTGTTGCTTCCCACCCGGAGGCACCCTGACTTCCACCCTTTTCTTACCTAAAAATGAAACCTCTTTTGGTTTACTCCCATCTCAAGGGACTGAATGGAGGACGGATTCTAGAAAAAGGAGGTTGGGGCACCCAAATCAATGTTGCCTCCTTCACCGTGTGGTCCAGCACAGCTCTGTGTGCTATATAACCACACACAGCAAGAGGGGTGCACCCCGGCCCTGCCCTCCCAGGCTCGGGATGTGGGGATATTGCCCATTTGACAAGGAGAAGGCCCCCAATCCACCGCTCATGTGTGTGAGCTTCCCCTTGTTCTACAGAGCACTCTGGAAGAGGGCAGCTTCTCCCAGCCACGAGTAGCTGCCCTCGGGTCGTGCAGTCACTCACAGTCTTTCCCGTGAAAAGGCAGAAGACGGTTTCTGGCCGTGTTGAGGGAGTCCCAGGCCCGGGGGTTAAACGTTTCCTTGGGTTTGTCCCAGGTGACAGGCAAATGAGACTGAAGAAAAACTTGAAACATAACAAGTTAATACCCGTAAAAATAAAACACTTCTAAACAGCAAAGCACCGTTTTTTCTTTCTTCCCCTATCATCTGAGAGTATTTTAGGCAACTGAAGCTTTAGAGTTTTTTTTCTTTCATTAGGTTGTCAAATGTTCGTAATGATATTTGAAGCTGTCCCATTTGCCCATTGCTCCAGGCTTATTGATCCTCAAGAAGTAAGACTGAGGGGGCCGGCCCCCTGGCTGAGTGGTTAAGTTCGTGCACTCTGCTTTGGCGGCCCAGAGTTTCGCCAGTTCGAATCCTGGGCTCTGACATGGCGCCGCTCATCAAGCCACGCTGAGGTGGCATCCCACACGCCACAACTAGAAGGACCCATAGCTAAAATTACACAACTACATACCAGGGGGCTTTGGGATAAAAGGAAAAATAAAATCTTTAAAGAAAAAAAAAAGAAGAAGTAAGACTGAGCAGTTTTAACTGGACAGACTGGGGGATTGAGTCTGTGGTCTCTCTGAGAGTCAGGGAGCAGCTTTTACCAAGGACCTGTGGTCAGGAGAGCTGGTGTGGGCTCTGTGGAAGGGTACAACAAACTTCCCACAGGGGGCCTGGACCCTGCTGGGAAGATAAAGTGTCTGAGCCTGATAAGAAAAAAAATAGTGAGGAGAAACAAAGCAAGTGATTCCATTCAAATGAATGAAGTGCAAACTCCCTAGGATTGGGAGGGTTTTGATTGGAGAAGGGACTAGCCAGGTGTGGTTAAACACAGATGCAGGAGGCCAGCTCTAAACTGGGTTTGGAGGCAGAAGAGAGAAGATAGGGGAAGGTCTCTAAATTTTGGTGGGGTGGCTAGTGGTAGGGGTGGGGTGTGGATAAATGAAGACGTACACACACACACACACACACACACACACCCAAACACACACAGTATTGGGAGGAATCGGAGCAGAGGAACCAAGTTGACCTAGAGAAATCAGTCACTTGTCCAAAAAGTCACCCTCAGGATTCCTGCGCCCCCCCTCCATGTGATCAGCGCTCCTGTTTCTCTCTGGCACAGGCTGCTACCCGGGGTGGTACAGTCATTTCCATAGCAACCAATTGTTCTGTCACAGAGACGTAATTCTGACTCCAGGTGGGTTATGAACAGAAGGAACATATAAAACCACTAAGTGACAGAGATCTAGTTTTCCAGTAAGTGCCCCTGCTAATAAAGAAGAGAAAATGTACAAAGTAGAAGATGGATGGAGTAGGGGAGTGAACGCTAAATTTTCCATGAGGCATCAGCTGTTTGCTGAAAACAACAGCAGCCTAATAGGCTGGACAAGAATGATGCTGGCAGGGACAGGCAGAACAGCCTCTGTCAATCTGCAGATGAGGGCCATGGCAGGGCCGGGCTGCACCATGCCAGGCTGGGAGGCAGAAAGGAAGTGCTTCAATGCATCATCTCGATCCCGTCCACCTTCCGAAGGATTTTCCTGGGCATGGCTGTGCTGCTGCCCGTGTGACCTCAGCAGGACCTGACAGGGGCCCCGCTTCCCTCAGGCGTGTGTGCATTCTTTCAAGGAGGGCTCATCAATGCTGGCTCCGGGTTCATAGTCCAAGTACAAAGCTCAGTAATAAGAAATAACTGGGAGAAAAGTAAGGCTGAGTTGCGAGGTACTGTAGGAGCAAAGCATATTACTACTGTGAAGGCACAACTGAGGCGGTGCCTTTGTCAGAGAATCGGAGAGTCTGGTCCAGTCTGAGTCCGCCACTCACACGGTATGACCCTGGGCAAGTCACTTCCCTGTCTTGGCCCTCACCTTGGAGATGAGACAGTTGGACTTCACGACCCCTACATGCAATGCCTACAGTAGGCTCTGGTTCCAAGTTCTCTCTGGTGCCGAGGCCTGCTTTAAGAGACTAAACTGTAAATGAGAGCTTGATTTGATGTGCTATTTTCATAGAGCAGAATCAAGACCATTTGGTGACTCCTTCGCCATTCATTTCTACCTTTGATTAACATTGGTTGGCCACCTGCTCTGAGGCAATCACAGAGCAGGCGTCAGGAACGAAGGCAAGAAGTCGTGACACCTTTGGGGCCCTCACAGCTGTGTCGGGGAGACAGGCAGGCTCATACGCAGACCCATGGGTGCAGGTTGGCATTTCTGTGTGGAGAGAGTGCACTACCCGTGGAGAAGAGCGACCTTGGACGTGGCCAGAGAGCTCTCTCCACTCCCCAGCCATGGCTGGAAGGAAAGGCAGGAGGCCGCCTTGGAGGGGAGGACAGCGAGCTGCGTGGAGGGTGGTGCTGAGGAGGACTTAGTGCAGGGCAATGTTGGTCTCCTCTGAAACCCCCAGAAAGATCGGGAGAGGGTCATAGACTGTGGGGCAGAGGCAAGCCTTGGCCAGGTAGACAGAAGTCCACCACCTGTCTGAAGCATGTTCTCCGTGCTTCTCTACTTAAAAGAATCACAGGCACTCCCGTGGCCTCTCCTAAAAGTTAACCAGTTAATCCTTCAGTACATGTTCACCAGAAACTACTCGGTATTGTTTGTCATGCTGTTATCCATGCCCTTGGGGAGCTGAGCATACAGCTGGGAGTTCACATATGCATGTGATGCTTATGTGAGCTGAGCAATACTCTATGTAAGGGCTGAGCAAGGAGCACAAGCAGAGAGGATTAGAGGGGCGAGGGAGAGAGAGAGACAGAGACAGAGACCAAATCTTGGAACTGCCTGCTGAGGAAATCTTCACGGGGAAAGCGGAATTTGCAAGGGTCTTGCGGTGTAGATAGGGAGAAAGAGGTCAGAACAAAGATGTATTTGGGAGACCGTGGAGAGACAAAGCTTCCAGAAGCTTCCAGTCAGTAGCTGCTACCAGATGGCAATCATCTCAGAGGAAGCCTGGGCACCAGGGAAGGAGGACCTTTTCTGACCTTGGAAATACACTTCAATGGCAACCTAGGCCCAGGTTTGAATCCTGGGTCTGCTGTTTAGTAGCTGTCAGGCCTGGTCAAACGCCTTACCTTCCATAGGCCTAAATTTCCTCATCTATAAGATGGGATTGGGAATAATGCTTATCTCCATGGGATCCTCATGGTCAGTACAGAACTAAATGTGACAATAGGGAAAACGCACAGCATTTAGCTGGCCTCCAGGAATCCTGGTCCCTTCCTTTGCTGACCCACCGAGAAGGCTGCTTTTGAGACTGCAAGGAATAACTATCCCAGAAGTCCTCTGCGTGCCCTTGCAGAGGCAAATACACAGACTGATCAGTGGGGAAAAATATGTTTCCTTCCAGCCTGTGGGGTGAGTTGTGGGGTGAGTTGACCATGCACACTTTGTCTCCGGATGTTTGACTTCCTGAGTCGTCCCCGAACAATGCCATCTCTGTCTTGGCACCACTGGCAAGCAGTCCCATGAGAGCCAGGTTCTTGTCACATGCCCTTTTCCTGGAGTGAGTCACTAGAGAATGGGGCCGTAGTCATAACCTTCAGCAGCTAAGGGAGGAGAAAGTGGATTGGAATGAACACAAACGCTGTTGGTTTGTTGGTGCACAGCATTCTCTTCCATCAACATTTTGCCCCAGGCCTTAACCTTGCAAGTCAAAAAAGGAGGGTGGCATAATGAATGAGAAGAACCGAGCACCCGCCTGTGATCCACGAACAAAGGGCCTTTCAGCCGTCCACGGTCCAAAGTCTTAGCCACTGCATCAAATCTGGCCAGTTACAAATTAGAGGAGAATGGGGAGGGGGGGCCTGGTGAGACTTCTTAGCCCCCACAGAATTGGAAAAGCCATTTGGATACTTCCCCAAGGAAAGAAGGTGACAGTGAACGGAGAAGGGGAAAATCGAGACAACTGATGGAAAGACACATAGAATTTGAACTTTGAAAATTGACTGCACGTCTTCCTTCTTTGGTTGTATAAGTATAAAATAATTTTAAGAGGCAAGCCTAGAAATAAACACGCAAATCCATGTGTAATGTCCACGACCTCATATTCCTAAAACTTGATGCGACCATGGGAATTGCTGGTGTCTTCAATAAGGGCAAGTGGTGTGGGAGAGCAGAAAAATAGCAGACTGGGAACTGGGACAGTCTAAGTGCCACCCTACACTCGGCTGTGTGACCTTGGGCAAGCCAGCTTGCTTCTCTGGGACTGAGGTTCCTCAACTGAGAAATGAATGGTTTGTCTAGACAATTTAAAGTTTCCTTTCAACCTCCCTGCCCCCTCGCTGCCAAAAAAAAAGCTTTGATTTTCACGGCTACTTAGACTTTGAGCCTTAAAAAAAAAAAGGGAGAGATGTCAGCAAGCCTTCCCAGCTCCACTGCTTCGCCCCCCACAGCCCCTCAAACACAAGCCCAGTGGGGCCCCTCTTTTGTGGCAGCTCTGGACCTACATATGGTTGTTCATGCGGAGCTCAAATGTTTGCTCCCAGAGTGGTGGAAATGGCCACCCCAGCTCTGTGACTTCCAGCAGGCTCAGCGGTCATTCCATGAGATGCATAAAGTCACATCCAGTTCCCAGGTGTCCCTTTTCCATGGAGAACTGGCTCTGTAATTCAGTTCTACAGACATGGTTTCCATGTCCCTGATGTGGCAGGCACTGAGGCTGGAGGCTGCGAGGGAATGAAGATGAGCAAGCACGCATGGCCCCAGCTCAGTGGACACTTACACTCCAGCAGAAATACTTGTAGTCCGAGCATCACAGAAGCATAAGTCCAGTGACAACACTTGGGAGGGTGAGAGCAGTTCTGGTTTGGGGAAGGCTTCATGGATGAGGAAGCCTTTGACCTGAGCTTTGCGAGATGGGCAGGATTTAGATACGCTGAGATGGGAAGGGCATGTGGACAGAGGGAAGAGCGGGAGCAAAGGCAGCGAGGCAGAAGAGCACAAGTCATTGTCTAGGAGTGGCAAGCAGCCCTTTCTTGCTGGAGCTTCAAGTGTGTGAGGGAGATGAGCTTAGAAACTCAGGCCGTGGCCTCTTCACAGAAGGTCCTCGGAATGCTAAGGAATTTGGACTTCGGGGTGGGGACTGGGAAACCACGGACGCCCCTGAGCAGGGATGTGTCATGGCGGGAACTGTACCTTAGGAAGAGTAATCTGTCAGCAGGATTGCCTGAAGGAGAGCAAAAGCGAAGGGAGAAAGAACACTGTGGGGATGACTACACTGTTCCCGACTGGTGGTCACGGAGGTCTGAGGTGCAGTGGGGAGACCAGGACTGGAAAGGAGGGAAACTGGGAAAGGTGTGTAGAGGCAACAGAGTGGGGATCGTGCCTGATGGGATGCGGACACTGAAGTCACATCGAGACAGAGAGACTGCTGCAGAAGAAATCCAGCCACCCGCCCAGCCTGGACTCTCATGGCAGCTTATCCTCAGGGGTGGGAGGGTGTTGTCTGAAGTGCCCTGAGGTCAAGAAGTGCGCCAGCTTAGGGAAGCTGACCTACTGTGCGTTACACCCCCAGTGTCTGCTCTTCCTGTCTTAAAAATAGGATTCCTAATGCTTAGCTAGACCCATGCCTCCCACCTCCAGTCTGAATAAAGATACTTCCCACCTTTCTTGCATCTGGGTGTGGTTACATGACTACATGTGGCCAGGTAATTTGCAATCAGGAGTGTCAGGCCTTTGGAAAATAGAGTTTTCCTGCTGGCTAGAAGGCAATCTGATTTAGGAGGATTCAGGTCTTGTAGTTACAATCCGATTTGAGTCCTGCCCTTTCTGAACTTACATACTGGACATCCTAACTGGCCAGGAACCCATTTGCAGAAAATCTTTTGGTTACTTCTCCAGGTGTCCACTGTTTGCATCCTCAATGCTTTTACATTTAGGGTGCTCCCACTCACCTTATTTCTCTGTGGTAGGGGAGACCTTGTCCGACATACTAACTGCAGGGGACAAGTACAAATGAAGAGACCAGAGTGAGGCTGACGTCAAAGTTGAGCTGCTGGGGAGGATGGAGGAACCAATCCCCACCTCCTGTCCCTGAGGAGGACACGTAGGGGGGAAACTGGTTTTGGTGGGGACATGGTAAGACCAGTTCCATGTCTGCTAAAGTTGAGCTTCAAGTCAGTAATTGACCATATTTAACTTGATCTGAGCACTTACTTTGTGCCTGGCAGCATTTTAGGAATTTAAACGCATCACCTCACAACTGTTGTTTGAGGTAGCGGCTACTGTTACCCCCACTTGTAGATGGGAGACTGGGAGCTACCCAAGCGACACCATTTGCTCATTGACACTCAGCAAACACACGGAAGAGCTGTTACTCAAACCCAGGTGTTTCTGATGCCAAGGCTCTTAACCATTACGTTAGTTGTTCTGATGGAGTTAAAAAAAAATTCCTCCCCCTCACCTCCCTCTTATCAGAATGTCTCTCTTCTCTCGTAGTACGTTGATGCCATACTTGTGGATTATCTGAGAAAACGCCTGTTGACAGGATGCTTTCTTTCTCCCAGGTGACAATATTTGAAGTTTGATAGGGGCTTTGCAGTGGGGTGCTGATGAATTCACAGCAGGGGGTGGGGATGGAGAGAGCTCTAATTTGTAATTTGCCAGTTTCCACGGTGTAAATGCTCCCAACATGACTGATTTCCAGCTGCCATTGCACTTGTAAAATTTCTGAATATTTAATAATCGACTTGGGTACAGCCAGCTCCAGGACACCCTGGGCCCAGAGGATGGTACTGTAGCCAAAATAGTGCCCATCCTAGCTGGGAATTCTAGCACCCAGGCCGGACCGAGAGGCTGCAGGCACTAGAGAGCTTCCAGTGCTCTTCCAGGTGTACCTTTGAGGGGATCCCCAGTTTCTTCTCCCTAGACGTCTGGCCTAGGGCACTCTGGGAGTCTGTCCCGTGGCCTGTCTGCTCAGCAGCCCCAGGCTCACCAGTGACCCTCCCTCCTGAGGCTTCTACTCACCTCCTGACAATAGCCCTGAGGCCAGCAGGTGGCAGCACTCACGTGTTCAACGTGGTGCCCAAGCAAAATGAGGAGCCTTTGTTCGGAGCCAGAGGCGGTGTTACCAAGAGAAAGGCCCAGAGGGACAAGCTAATTGGCCTGTCCTTAGCTGACCTTCGCCTACAGAGCCAGTGGACAGGCTCCTACAGCTTGTTATAATGAGAGTAACCTTAGCACACAAGAAGGACGGCACAGTCTCAGCACCACCGCCTGCCCGTCCTGAGGGCTTAGGCTTGGCCTGGGGTGACATCACCGAAACAGGTACTCAGGGGTCCTTTCAAGAAAGGAGTTAAGTTCTAAGGGGAACTCTTTATTCCTACCTGCCACCACCCACAAGCCACACTGTGCTGCAACTCAGCTCCTTGACCATTGACTCTACTAGATGGTCAGCTCCTACTTGGGTGACCGCCTGTCCCAGTTTGCTGAGGACTGTCTTGGTTTTAGTACTGAAGGTCCCATGTCCTGGGAACCCCCTGTCCCTGTCCTCGGAAAATAGGACAGTTGGCCATCTTAACTCAGTCCCAGTCCTTTCAGAGTGGCTGCCTGGCACACAGTAGGCACTTTTTATAGTGGTCCTGAAGGAGAGGGGCAAAGTGGAAGTCAAGTGGGATTACCAGGGCTGAAATCCGGCAGACAGGGTTTGATTTCACCTCATCTTTAAAACCTGCTCTCTTTGTTTTTCATAAGAGGTAAGGGCCGGAATGTGTGAAGGAGAAACCCCGGAACAGTCCCTTTCTTCTCCTCTCCATTTCCGTCTTTGACCTCCCTCCTGGTTCCTTCCTTCACATACCCCACCTGCTGCAGCGCATCGTGCGCGTGCGCAGGGTCCCTCCCAGAGTCTAGCAGCAGAGAACTCCGCGTTCCCACTGCGGGTGGGGCTGCTGATGGGGCAGGTGGCCAGGGTGGTGGAATAGGCAGGCCAGAGGACGGGCGAGCCAGATCAGAGGCTCTTCGGCCACCTGTGATGGAGGAGCAGGATGAAAGCTGCCAAAGGAGCCCAAGGTTCCCCCGAGCCCTCTGCTAGTCCCCTACACTCCGAGCAGAGACACGCGCATTCTTCTGTCCTCTTATAGCTCAGGCCCCATTTTGATGTGGCCTCTCTGCTATGTCACTGTTGAATCCTCTAGATGGCTCACTTCTGCTCCAAACGCTCAGCTCAGGGGAGTCAGGCTCAGCAAACACTAACGTGCACTATGGCTCCAAGCAGGGCAGGAAGCTCTGCTTAAACCAATGTACGAAATTTGCAAGTTCTTCTTCCCTGCACTGGACATTGGGATAAAGGGCAAACCTCTCACCATACCCCCGAGTTCTGCACGGATTGGTCCTTGTCTACTCTCCAACCTCATCTCGTGCTGCTTTTCCCAGTGCTCACTGTGGTGGCCACCCTGGCCTTCCGCCAGTCCCTAGAAATGCCACGCTCTTTCCTGGCTCAGGCCATCCCCTCTGTCTGGGTAGGACTAGCAGGTGGGGTCTGGCTTAGATGGGGTGGTCCAAGAAGCCACTGGGAGAGGTTGAAATGAAGCGTTGACTTGAAGGATGATAAGGACTCACAGTATCAAACTGGGGAGCAGGTATGGATGTAAGAACACTTTCAATGTGGCAGGTATCAGCTCTTCTCCTGTCACCCATTAGGAAAGAGTTATTGGTACTCAGAAATACAGACTCCTGGGGCTGGCCGCATGGCCAGGTGGTTAAGTTTGCATGCTCCACTTCAGTGGCCTGAGTTCTCCAGTTCGGATCCTGGGCGCAGACCTACACACTGCTCATCAAGCCGTGCTGTGGCGGCATCCCACATGGAAGAACTAGAACTACTTTCAACTAGGATATACAGCTGTGTACTGGGGCTCTGGGGAGAAAAAAAACAAACAGGGAGATTGGCAACAGATGTTAGCTCAGGGCCAATCTTCCTCACGAAAAAAAAACATTAAAAAAACAAAACAAAAAAACCTTATCAAATTGTACATTTAAAAAAATACAGATTTCTAATGGGCTTTTTGTTTCAAATTTTCTGAATAACCCACCACTCCTCATGTCAAAAATCTGTTATGCTTAGAGGGTTCATATTTATATTCCACTAGTGACAAATGAATGCATGCATAGCCCTATTCTAGATAAAAATTGACCATGCAGGTGAAATCCTGCTGACTCCTATCTCCCAGCCGACATTAGGATTTGCTGGAGCCTGAGTTAACCCCAAGGTCTCGATAGAGACTCTCAGGATTTGGAGAGTTTTAAGAATAGGTACAATCTTTCACCTTAAAGTACAAAGGCCAAGAATTTGGGCTATTTTCAGCCACCAGATAATGGTAAATGAATATGGAGTTTATTGAAGAAATGCTGAGTTTGTGACATGGAGTGTGCCTGGTAAACCAAATCCTAGATACACTGCACAACCACTCTGGTTATGAAGACATAGGCATCTCCAAATCTCCAAAGCTTTGAGCAGAAGGTGAAGGCATTTACTGGTATCTAAGAAGAGCCTCGACTTCATCTCCAGGACTGGGGGAATCTTAACTCTTCTGCAGAGACCAGAGTGGCTTACTCAACGTAAGCTACATTAAGGACACCTGGAAGGGACGCATGCACAGAGATGCTGGTGCCAGCTCCTCGCTGACTCTTTGTTGAGCCACAAAATGATTCCCATGGAAATTGATGTGCCTTGCCCATCTATGAAGCAGTCGCCTTTGGGATCCTGGGGGTGGGTTGATCCATTAAACATTCAAGTTTGAACAGCCTTTGTTCTTTTCAAAGAGCCTTGTGTCTACAACTGCTTCCTTTCCAGGTTAGCTCCAGCCACATTCCCCTTATCCTTCTCAGAGGACGAAGCCAAGCTCTTGGGAGCAGTCCCAGGACCTGGGGCCTCAAGGCAGTTTCAGGGATGTTGGGTCCTGTCTGCTCTTTCCCTCCATCTATTGTCTAGAAATGCAATTCTTCAGGTTGCCCTTGGCAAGGAGTCAGAGGCTGGGAAGTGAAGGTATGGCTGTGCGGAGGGGCACAGGGAGGGAAAGGCTCCAGGCCTGCTCTGTTCTGCTGTTTTTGGAGGCAGCTTTACTCCTGCCCCTTCATGTCCATACCTGAAGAGTCCCGGGACTGCCCCACCTATAGCACCAACTCCCCTGCGTGGCCTATTCACCTCTGCTGCCACCTGCCTTAAAGTGAGCAGCCCCACCCTACCCAGAACACTTGGAGTCCTGTCCCGGAATTTGGAAGGAAGACAGTGGGTGTGAAGGGAGGAGGGGCAAGGCCGGTCAGAGCAGGAAGTGAGGAAGAAAAAGAAAGGGACTGGTTTTATTGTTTCTCCCTTACTGACCCTGGCTCCCGCCTGTCATCAAAGAGCTGAGAGATAACAGGGTTTTGCAATGAAATGAAATGACCTCTTGCTTGTCACATTTGGGATCCTTTGTAATCTTTCTTGACTTGGCCCCTCTGCTTCAGTAACACCACTGCCTGCAGCAACATTTATTGAGTGCCAGTGGGTGTCAGGTGCTGTGCTAGGCGCAGAGGCTGGGAGTTTATGCTCTGTTGGGGTGACAGACAAGGAAAGAGCTAAAGGCTACAGTGGATGGTGGAAATATAAAAGCTCCCTTCTGAGAACTGGAAACAACCTTATATTTTTAAACAGTGGTTCTCCTTCCTGCTTAGAGGAGCCACCGCTGCCTCTTCCCGTGATGCCACCCCGGCACTCTCAGCACTTCGGGTGGGAAAGGAGCGGTGTGGAGGCTGTGCCATCTCTGTTGACTGATGGTGTACCCATTGTATCATCCTTCCTGTCCGCTTGGGTCCCCACACTTAAGGACAGCAGGCCCGACAGCTTGCCCTGCAGGACCTCTTTCTCTGAGGAAACAGAGTCTGTGGCCCAGGCAAAGGCCCCTGGGTGGGTGAGTGGGGGCCTGGGATGAGCTGGTGAGCCCCTCGGACCACTGCTCCTATAGCAGCTGCGTCCGAATCAAGTCTACTTACCAGCGGTCTCAATGCGGACAAACAATCGAATAGATGATTAGTTAATCTTGGGTGTAAAAATATAATCAGAAATTTACATCTGTATTATGGAATACTATTCAATAATAAAAAGGAACAAATTATCCACATATGAAACAACATGAATGGATCGCAAGGAAATTATACTGAGTGAGAAAAGCCAATCTCAAAAGGTTACATACTGTATGATTTCATTTATGTAGCATTCTTGAAATGAAAAAATTATGGAGATGAAGAACAGGCCAGTGGTGCCAGGAGTTCGGGGTTGGTGGGGAGGGGGAGGGTGTGGCTGTAGAGGGGAGCACGAAGGAGCCCTGTGATGATGAAACTGTCACGGACCTTCCAGTGCTACACAGGAGATGAAATTACATAGGACCGCACACACACACACGCGAGTGACTATAAAACTGGCGAGGTCTGAATTAGCTCTGGATTGCGCCAGTGTCGCTGTCCTGGTTTTGATAGGGCACTATGGCTATGCAAGGTGTTACCATTGGGAAGGCTGGGGGAAGGGTGCATGGGACATCCTTGTACATCTTTTTGTTGGGAGGAGTAAATTACACATAACAAAATTTATAATTTAAACTATTTTTTATACACTTTGGTGGCATTACGTACACTCACACTGTTGTCAACCATGGCCACCATCCACCTCCAGAATGTTTTCGTCTTTCGATACTGAAGCTCTATGTCCAATAAACAATTTCCCATGCCCGCAAGGCCATAGACCCTGGCGACCAAAGTTCTACTTTGTGTATCAAGGAGTTTGCCTATTCTAGATCCCTCACGTGAGTGGAGTCATACAACATTTCTTCTTTTGTGTCTGGCTTATTTCACTTAGCATAATGTGCTCATCTGTGTTGTAGCATGTATCAGAATGTCCCTCTTTTTTAAGGCCAAATAGTATTCCATTGTATGTGTATGCCACATTTTCTTTATCCACTCGTCCATCGATGGACATTTGGGTTGTTTCTACCTTTTGGCTATTCTGAACCTTGTGTATTTTTTTCTTGCAACTTTCTTTGAATTTATAATTATCTCAAATAAAATGTTAAAAATACAATCAGAAATAAAATTTGTGAATAAGCTAGTTCTTTCCTCTGCTGAACATGTGAACCAGCATTTGTGGTCGAGCTCTCACCATTTTCCAGTCACAGAGCCGGTTAACCTTTAGAGGGCATACGGAACCTGATTTTCTCCCTCTGCTTTTAGGGAAGCAACAGCAATGTGTGACGGTCCGCAGGACAGTACACAGGGTTCTGTAAACTTTAGTCGCCCCAGCCCACATTATTTACAGGTATAGATCAGGAAACAGAAGAGAAAACTCAGAGCCCTGTTGAAACTGACAGGTGATTTCAACAAAGGCAATGGTGTCTACATACGGCCAGCCCTTGATATACAGAATATAAAACCATTATTACATAACCTGATAAAAATAATCAGCAGGTCAGGGCTGGCCTTGTGGTGTAGTGGTTAAGTTTGCGTGCTCTGCTTCTGCAGCCCGGGGTTTGCAGGTTCGGATCCCAGGCACAGACCTAGCACCCCTCGTCAAGACACGCTGTGGTGGCATCCCACACAAAATAAAGGAAAATTGGCACAGATGTTAGTTCAGCAATAGCAACAATCAAAACGAGGAGGGTTGGTAACAGATGTTAGCTCAGGGCCAATCTTCCTCACACACACACACACATACACAAATCAGCAGGAGAGGTGAAAGCTTAGCTCTGGAGGACTCGTATTCATTTCCCATTGGTGATTTGGCCACCGTCCCTTGATCCCACCATCCCTCAGTCCATCTGTGTGCTGGTCTTAAGGACCCAGAGTACGTTCACGAAGAGTGGACACCACTTCTTGCAGGGGCATGTGGACGGCCTGGAGCTGGGCGAGGGGGCCCAGCAAGTAAGCATGGCCTTCTGGAGAGGTGCATCGGGGTGGGCCTTGAGGGTGGGAGGAGAGGGTCTTGCTCTTGTAGGATAAGGTGGAGGCTCAGCAGAGAGGACACACGGGAGACACACTTGTCACCTTCCCAAACCTGTTTCTGGAAGGCCTCATGTTGTGGAGGGCTGCTGACAAAGGTGACATAGTCCCTGCTGCTGAAACGCTGTCAGCCGAACACAGGGTTGTTCTGGTTTTGTTTTTTCATGACGGTCTAGGGGCTTAGTGAACTTTCTGACACTGGATGTAAAATTTCTCTTTGTGCATATTTTTCTGGGGAGAAAGCCCATATTTCCTCTAATCTTCAAGACTCCATGACCCTCCCATAACATAAGTAGAACCTTATGCGAATAACTCCTCCTGAGAGACCCCTCCTTAGGAGCCGACATAACCTGACTTCCCACTGGTGTGGCCCAGGACAAGAGAAGACCCCTAAATGTGCTTGGGCCCATGCTTCCCTTGTCTTCTTTCTCTTCCCCTTTCCTCCTCTGGCTCTGAGTCTTCTCTTCCCTCCCCACCTCTTCTCTTACCCTCTCCTTTGCTCCCGCATCACTTTCCTGCTTGCCTCTCCTGCGATATTGGTTTGACATATTAATCATTACAACAACAGCTAAAAATTCCACTGCGCTTCATTAATCCAGAGGAAAATACCATGTCAGCTGGTGAGTGCTCTAGGGTATACTCACATGTTCTTCCTGGGGTCCAGGATAGTGGAAATTTCTCAGTTTCCATTTGTAACAAAGCAGGAGGCCATTATGGAAAGACAGGGTGAGCCTGGGGCGAGGTGGGGACAGGAATGTGGGAGACTGGTTCCAATCTGTGAGGGCATTAGTCACCCATCACGGACCCTGACAGACCTTGGGCTGTTCAGGGACCCAGTTTTAGAGGCTGAGTTGTAAAATCCTATTAGGGTTGCCAAGACCAGAACAGTGTGACTTTAATAAAGTTAAAGTTTGGCATTTTTTGCAGCTTTTATTATGATAAGGTCTGTAGTCACATGAGAGGAAAAGAAAGAACTAGGGAGGGTCTGTCCAAACTTATTGGTCAGATCTCGAGGAGTGGTCAGGTATGGCCTCTTGCCAGGCTCCAGAGGGTGTCCCTTGTGCTGTGGGTCCAGCTCTCCAGCTACAAGTTCTGCCCTGTGTGACAGAAAGCCAGTTCACGCAACTCTGGACTGTGGGACTGGGAGGGGAAATGAATCCAGGCATGCAGTACATTACATCCCCATGACTTATTTATTTTATAACTGGGAGTTTATACCTTTTGACCACCTTTACCGTTTCACCTACTAACCCCCCCCCACCATATCTTTGAGTTGCTTTTTTTTTTTTTTTTTGATTCCACATATAAGTGAGAACATACAGTATTCATCTTTCTCTGACTTATTTCACTTAGCATAATGCCCTCAGGTCCATCCATGTTGTCGCAAATGGCATGATTTCCTTTTTTACGGCTGAATAATATTCCACTGTGAATATGTATATACATTGAATATAATTTCTAAATAGCTTGCTAGTTTCTTGAAGGTGGAATCTGCGTCAGTCCATGTATCCATAGCATCTGTCATCATATGTCCATTTGTGTAAATTTCAAATCCATCAGATGGTCTTGTCTATGTCCTTTGTGTCATAACATTGAATAATTTACAAGTCCTTTCTTCAAATTGGACAGTCAATTCAACAACATTGATTACATATCTATCCTGTGTCAGAGCTGGCACTAGGTCCTGCAGAAATTCAGAGATGAGAAGTCCCTGCCAGTGAGGAGCAAAGTCTAGGAGCCAAAGAGAAGTGGTCAAGTGTTAAGGGCGTATGAAGTCCTTGTTTGCATGCCAGCTGTGAACCACCATGTGGGGACACAAAGATAAAGGCACAGCACGTTCCCTTGAGAACTTTCTGGTCCAGCTGGGGAACTAAGCCATTTGTGGCTGGATGAGCTCCAAAAACACACCTGAGTATTTAGTAGGGGTACAGAGCCCGACTTTGACCACGGCCCCCAGCAACACCACGTACAGAACCCCAGGGGGCCACAGGTTTGTGAAAGCTGGAGAGAGGAGGACAGTATACACCAACTGGAAGGGAAGGGAGACGCCACTGGGAAGGAAGGCTGAGCACCTTCCTAACACTGGGGTCTGATGCACGGCCTCCAAATGCTGCTTTATTTTTGGTGCAGAGCTGGAGTTTTTCTCATGGGCCCGGGATGGTTGAGAACCATCAGGGCTGCTGTGCAGTGGAGCTGACTCTCCAGATAGGCCCTGGGCATCCTCTTTCCAGGCTCCTTGGATGAGGGCTGCCCAGGCCTGGGCTGGACCTCCTGGGCCTACTTTGGACCAGAGTGAACCCTGCTTCTGGTGTATTTTTGCCGCAGGACCAGGCTGGAACTCCGTTTACTGTGTAGCAGGCAGGAGGGCTGATGCGGGACGGTTCCCAGGGTGGGCAGTGCTCAGCTTGGGGAATAACTGCCCCCACAGCATGTAAGCTTGTAATAT
The DNA here is from genome assembly GCF_021613505.1 of Equus quagga. Lineage (NCBI taxonomy): Eukaryota > Metazoa > Chordata > Mammalia > Perissodactyla > Equidae > Equus > Equus quagga. The sequence continues at coordinate 46,914,920 of NC_060284.1, read as the reverse complement.
GGTGGCCAGGGACCAGGCGGCTGGGATGGGACATCTGGGAGCTGCCTTCCCACTGTGCTCCGAATGGCTTTCCTGCCTGGGAAACTCAAGCTGTTGGAGGGTAGTCTAAGCCGCCAGCGGGGGCTTGGCTTTCCTGGGGGATTAGGAGGGCTTTGGACTTTCTACTGTGTTTGCCCAGGAGCTTGGACAAAAGAGGAAATTAGGAGGGTCCAAGGAGATGGTACCCTCGCATGGAGGAGAATCAGGTGATACCACTAACAAATGCGTCCCCCCAGTCCTCAGCTCTCCCTGCCAGAGGAGGGAGGTAACCCTGGAAATGCCATTTCTTGCCACATGTGCCCCTCAGCTGGCCCCAGAAGCAATTCTCCTTTGCCCCGGCCACTCCTTGCTCATGAATGGGGAGCGTGACTCACATCTGCGGGAAGGCCACGCAGTTAGGTGAGCCTAACTCAAATGCCAGGCAGACACAAATAGCACGCTCGCCTATGAATAGCTTCCCCAGCTGTTCTGCAGGAGGCTGTGTGGTGCTCTTATCCAAAGTACATTGCACTGTTCTCATTTATGAGCTGCATCGGGCGCCAGTGGCTGCCTACCTTTGGCCCCACAGGGCTAGCTTTGTGTTCTTTGTTCCCTAAAGTCTCACCAAAGTGAAATATTAACTGGTGGTGGGACAAAACAGCCTGGGAGCCTCCGAAGGCAGGGCTGGTGAAGAAGGATACCTGGAGGGGGTGTTGTTCACAGACCTGGAATTTTCCATTCCTCTGAAACTCACATGACCAGGGCAGCGCAATCCTCAAGCCACACAACGAAGATGACTGCCAGGGTGGCATGTGCTGCATAACTGGACGGTGGGTGACCGCAGCTGCTTATAGCACCACGGTCGTTGGTGCTGTAATCTCAGCCATGCAGTGGGGGTGGAAATTATTAGGCCTGAGAGCCAGGAGCCCCGGGGCCTGGCCATGGCTCTGCCTCCAGATCAGCCTGGGGAACCTTGGGGAAGCCACTAAATGTCTCAAGGCTTCTGTTCTCTCAGCTGTAAAAGGAGGGCCTGAACAAGAGCACAAAGGTCCTTCCCAGCTGGGACATTTTCTGTTCTGGATGCTGAGATCAGTGAACCCCATTTATGGCTAGATGTCAGACCTGTATGTCTCTATTGCCTGTGAGAAGTTATTGGGACCCGCCCTCTATCACCTTGCTTCTTTCTTCTTTCCCTTCCTCCATCTGCCTCACTGCTTCTTGGTCACATGTCCTTTATCTCACTTCCTTCGTCTTCATCGTAGGGCTGAAGACGTCTCCTTCGAAGCTGGGATACGAGTTAATCACAAGTCTTTTGAGTCAAGCAGACCCTCGTTTGCCACTTTCTACCTCTGCGAACTTGGCCAAATTATTTGGTTTCTCCGAGTATCAATTTCCTCATATTAGGGTTTTTGTAAGAATCACACACATTGCCTCCTATATGAAGGCTCCATAAATACGTCTTTATATGATTCTATCTTAAAAGTTAGCACACAGGCACATAGAACTAATCCCTTTCCCAAAGAACTTCTCCTTTAGACTCTGTTTCTGCTAACGGAGACACTGCCCTCCTAATTACTGGGGCTTTGGGCTTGATGTCACCTTGACTTTTCTTCTCACTTGTTCTCCACAATAAGTGTTTCCAGAAGCCTTCCTAGGGTCTGACAGTTGTGGGTACAAGGCCTGCAGGTCCAGGGCCAGCAAAGCCTCAGCCTTCTGCTGAGATGGGGGCACTATCTTTGGGAATCGCTGGAAGTTTTACTCATCCAGGTGCTTTTGAGAGGGGGATTAGTCCAAATCATGGTTGATTGGTCAGGATTCCCTGAAAGTGGCTGTGGATCTCATTGGCTCAAGGCAAACGGTCCAAACTACTCTTTCTTGGATTTACTGTTGACCTCCTTACTGTGCAGAATCTGCCCGGGTGCAGATTCACGTCCCCTGGGCCCGTAGGTTGTTATGGGGATCTTTCAGAGTGACATTGTCTTGAAAAGTGTGGCAGTGGGGGGTACTTCCAAATAGCCCATCTCATGCTTTGGTAAAATTTTTAAAAATTGCTTCTGGAGGATGCATCTCTGTGGGCACATAGCTTGGGTGAACCCAGGCTGGGTTTTAGAATCCACTTGGCCAGCTGGATTTTAGTATTCACTTTTTGTACAGGACCCAAAGTGCCCAACCTTAAATGGAGACCCTGGCACTCACCCATTAGATTCCAAGTTCCATGATGGCATGGTCCATGTCTCTCATCAGTGAAGCCTCTCTGCCTACCAAAAGACCTGGCACAATGTAGATGGTCACTAAATGTTGTTGAGTGTTGAAGAAATGAATGAGAGGTGACTTCTAGCTAGGGATGCCTGGCAAAATGGGTGCCTGAGAGCTCTGATGCCGATAGAGCAGGATAGTTAAGAACATGCGTTTTGGCGTCAGACAAAACTGAGCTTGGATTTTGCCCCACCTCTTAATAGATGGATGATCTTAACTTCCCTGAGCCTCACTTTCTTCATCTTTAAAATAGGGATATAATAACACCTGCCCCGTTAGTGTCGTGGTGAGGATTCTCTGAGATGATATGTAAAGCCTCTATGTCAGTGCTTGACAAAAGGTTATGCTGTAATTGATGCCCCCTGGAAAGCACTGAGGATGGGTTTTCCCTGGCCTTCCTAATCTGAACTGCTTTGGGGTTGCCATACCATGGAGCCATCCTCAGTAGGGATCTCAGATATGGATTGAGGTGGCTTGTGATCACAAGGATATGTTTGCTCCTGGCACCTACACACACACATTTACTGGGGTCAACACCCATTAGGCACTCAAGCTTTCAGTGATTCAATTTCCCAGAAAAGGCACAACTCCTGTTGGGTAGATTACAAATATCTCCTATAATTTGCGGCCTCCTGTTACTATACTCCCAGTTGCTCTTTTGCTTGCTCTTGGAGATCTGCCATCATCGTTAGCTGGTCTCATGCTATCAGCAAAGGCAGGGAAAACAATGGCCTCTCTACAGGACTTGGCCCTTCCACAAGGCCAGGGACCACAAAGCCTACATGGGAGTGGAAAACTAATGTCTCCAGCTTCTGAGGATGCTCGGCTGAGAAATATAATACCCGCATGTACTCACTGGTGTTGTGTCTGTGTTTTCAAAGCACACAGCAGTACGTCTGAGACCGTGTCGGTATGTTTTATCCTTCAGCAGTGTTGCAAGTGGGAATTTGTAAAAGGCTCTGCAGAGGAGCTGGAGAAAAGTTGCTGAGTAAATTCACACCAGAGGGAAGAAAGTGGGAGAGGATTTTTCTATCAGCAGTTACATATATCTATGGGGACCTAAAGAATTTTTTAAGCTTAAAAGTTTGCTATTTAAATATATTAATATTGGCCCATGCTAGTTGATCTAGAGATCAGGAGACTATAGAGGGGTGGATGGGGGGGGTCGGTCAGAGACAGTAGAGAGGAGAGTTCATGGAATAATGGAATGAACACAGGACGGAGGGCCAAAAACTTAGGTTTATATCTCTAGTTGTCCCTGATTGGTCACATGATTGATTAATGTGACTTCACCTGCCAATGCCTCTGCTTCTGTCATGCGACAGTGGCACAAAGATGTAGGGAAATCATCAAACATTGTGGATTTGAGTGTGTGCCCAGTGCATGATGGGTGGGAAGCCATGGGAGAAGGGACAATGTGACACCTGTAATCAGCCAGAGCAGGCAGCTCGTATTCTTATTCTACAGCCTCTTTGTGAGGTCCAGGGGACACTTTTGAGGGAGCGAGACAGAAAATAAATTTGTAGGGGATTTGGAGCCTTTTTCTGTGGAGGAGCTATCTTGATGATTCAGCCAGTGAGCCTGGCCTTTCCTGCCCAGATGACAGGATGTCATGGCCAGCATTAAAAACACTTCTGTTATAAAGTCAGTGAGTTGTGAGTGGAAGGGGGAGAGAAGGGAGCCCGAGCAGACTACAGAGAACATGCAGGCCAAGTGTGGATGTTGGGGTGACAGAGTAAGCTTAGTGGAATCGGTTGTGAAGGCAAGGCCCAGAATCCCAAACGGCTGGAGGGGCAGGCGAGGCAACACTGGAAAGGAGGGAGAACAGAGAGCAGAGTGAGCCTTGAGGACCGCACTGAGTGCAGGGGAGAGCTGATGCCCAGCTCCTGCAGAGGGAGTCTGAGGATGCCTGCAACAGCTGCACTGGAAGACAGACCCCACAGGGCCTCTGGCAATGGGAGTAGGTACACAATTTAAGAGGGAAACAAACAAAAAAAAACCCTCAATAATCAAAATAAATGATATCCTAATGCAATATCTTTCAACAGACCTTATTTTAAAAAAACTTTTTGTGAGAAAGATTGGCCCTGAGCTAACAGCTGTTGCCAATCTTCCTCTTTTTGCTTGAGGAAGATTGTCACTGAACTAAGATCTGTGCCAACATTTCTCTATTTTATGTGGGATGCTGCCATAGCCTGGCTTGACAAGCAGTGCCAGGTCCACGCCTGGGACCTAGGAGTGTTCGAACTCAATCAATATGCCACCAGGCCGGCCATTAGATTTTATTTTTTAGGAAAGTTTTATGTTAGCAGCAAAATTGAGTAGAAGGTACAGAGATTTCCCATACACTCCCTGCCCCCATTTATGCAAGACTCCCTCCCACCATTATCAACATGTCCCACCAAAGTGGTGTGTTTGTTACAACAGATGAACCTACATTGACACATCATTATCACTCAGAGTCCATGGTTTATCCTAGGGTTTGCTCTTGGTGTTGTACATTCTATGAGTTTGGACAAATGTATAATGACACACATCCACCATTATAGTATCATATAGAATGGTTTCATTGCCTAAAAATCCTCAGTAATCTGCCCATTCATCTCTCCCCCTGCCCGACCCTGGCAACCACTGGCCTTTGATTGTCTCCATAATTTTGTCTTTTCCAGAACGTCAGAGAGCTGGAATCATACAGTGCGCAGCCTTTTCAGATTGGCTTCTTTCACTTAGTGATATGCATTCAAGCTTCCTTCATGTCTTTTCATGGCTTGAGAGCTCATTTCTTTCTAGTGTGAAATAATATCTCATTATCTGGACGGTTTATTTACCCATCACCTACTGAAGGACCCCTAAGTTGCTTCCAGGTTTTGCCAATTATGAAAAAAGCTGCTATAAACCTCTGTGTGCATGGTTTCATGTGACATAAATTTTCAAGCCCTTTGAGTTAAAAACCAAGGAGACAAATTGCTGCATTAATGCAATATTTTTTAAAATCAAAATTACTGAAGAAATATGAAGAACAAACTACCAAAGATTTAAATAAAGACAGAATCTGACCCTGCACGTGTATGCCTTGGCTCCTTCACCTCCCTCTGCCCCTGGCCCTGTTGGGTTTACCCCTGTATCTGAGAAGTTTTTTGATGGAAGCTTTCCTATTCCATTCACCTTTCTGACAGGCTACCCATAAAATAATTTAGTCTTCCTTGGGGTGGGCTAGTTCCATTAGTGAGTCCAAGTGATTCTCTGATGTTCTTCTCACTTGGGGAGATTAAGCACACACAACATGTACACACATTTCATGCCTGCTGAGGCCGGTCTAAACGCTCCAGAATATGTGTGCTGGGTAAAGCAGGGGCGCTGCAAATTTCTGGGGAGGGAGAGTTGCACTATTTTACACACTGAAATGTTGGTTTGTGCCTAAATATTTGCAAATGGTTTCCTTTGTACATGTTCAGCTTCCCACCTCCTCATCAACCAGATATTGAAGGTTAGAGGCATTCATTCGTCTGGGCATTCAACAAGCCTTTATCAAACCCCTACTATGTGACAGGCCTTTGCTTGGCGCCCGGAATACACGTGTAGATTACGCAGGCCCTGGGCTAGAAGTGCTCACAGCCTGATGGGGGAGACATTGAGGGACAATGAGGGTGATGAGGACGACTTAGAGGATTTGCACGGGATGCTGCAGGGCACAGAAGTGGAATATCTAACACGTTCCCAACAAAGTGAGAGTTGGGGACCTTTGGGCACTAGAATTTAGCTACTGGAGGAGGGGAGGGAAATGTTTCAGGCAGAGGGAGCTCTAAGTGTAAATCGATGACTCCCGACTGCCCTCAGTGTGCCAAGGAGGGTGAGGGATGTGCCCTTAGCATGCTCCCTGCAGGCCACTCTGAATGAATCCACAATCCGTGAAAGAACAGTGGGCCTACTAGGCAAGTGCAGCTTCCTGGTAGGGCCCCTCAGGCCTGGCTGGCTGTATGGCCACCGTGAGCACATGATAACACCCTGCCTTTCCACCCTTACCGCATTTATCACACTGCTTGCAATCTCCAGGGTCCTGTGTATATCCCCTACTAGGCTGTTAGCTTCGTGATGCAGGGCTGAGTCTCTCTTGTCCACAGTTGTAGCCCCAGTGCCAAGCCCAGGATGGGGTTCACAGTAAGTGCTCAATAAAATATTTATTCTACGAATGAATGAATGCATCAAAGCATGAATGAACGAATAAATAAATGGCATTAAGAGCGACAAGGCAAGGACTCGTAAGTCACTTAGCACCTGGATTCTCTTAATTCCTTTCATAGTCTTTTCATTCCACACATTATCTAATGCATGGACTTTGGATATAACATGTGTCCAATAAATACTTTTAATTGTGATCCATTGACTAATAGTAGCCTGGGAAAACTAGACCCATGACCTAGGCCTTATCCAAGAGCCGCTAACCCTCTCTTCTTCTTCCCTCTCCTGCCAATGGGCTCCATATGGCAAATCATTACTTGTGGGCTGAACCCTTGAGGTTAACAGGTGTATTCTTTACAACATGATAAATTGCCACTGCCTTTTATGTTTAGCTTTCAAAAAAAACTTGGAGGAATTAAAAACTATTAATCAATTGTGGACAACACCAATGCAACGATAAAAAGGTAAGTTAAAAACACCCTTTGTAAATATTTCCTATCCTTTTCAAATAGCTATGTTGAGTACAGATACCTTAATGAAGCAAAAGTATTATTTATTAATCTGCAATGTTCAAAGACTATAGATTTGATAATACAGCAGTCTGGAAAAGTGTGGCCTGAAGGTGGAGGTGGGGAAAGACTCCATCATTTTAAGTCCCGGGTCTTCTGTTTACGCTTTATAAATCTCTGGACAAGTTATGTATTCTCTCTGGGCATTTCCTCATCTGTAAAATGGAAACAATAATGCCTGGCTTACTTACCACACCAGAGCTATTGTGAAGATCAAATGAAATCATGGGCGTGAAGGTATTTTGTAAACTGCGGTGTGCCGTACAAATATAAAGAATTATTATTATTAACTGGAGTCATAGTCTTACAAAAAAAGAGATATGAATAGTAATCGTACAGGATGCAAAACTGCTAGATTTCTTGGTACCTGGGGGTGGCAGCGAAATCTGCCTTCCACGACCCCCCTGCCCCTCAACTCAGAACCTGCAGAGAAGGAAAATGGGAGAGCCTTCTAGACGTTAAACTGACAGAATCTGTCTCCAATGGATATGCTTAGCCATCTGCAGTCATAAACCAAGACGATGTGAGTATTTGACTGAAGGGTTTGAGAACACTTGCAACTCTGGTCGAGGCGATCCTGAGGTAACCTCGGGAAGACAGGCCTGCATGTGACTGCAAATTAGAGAGGAGAGACTCAGTGGCCTATATTTTGCTTTACCATGCCAACTTCGATGTGACACTGTGCTTCCAAGTGGGGTCTACAGGAAATCCACATCAAAATTGCCTGGGGGTTGTGTATGTGTGGGTGGGTGTTGTTAAAATGCATGTTCTGGGGCCCCATATCCCAGAACCATGAATCAGAATCACTGGAGATGAGGTCAGGGATCTGTACTTTTCATACATACCCTGCGTTCCAGAACAACTACTTTTTAGAGTCTGTTTGATAACAGTCCACTTAGGAGCATCTCCTCATCTTAAGGCGAAAGCACCTTTGGAAAGATTTCAGAAGAGAAAATAAATGATTTAGGGAAAATAAGACTTGTGTATAAAGGAAAATTAAATACATATAGGACTGACTATACGAAGACCTGACTATGGTTTATAAATATTTGAAAGGAACACATTCAAATGGTGGACTCTAGATGTTTTATTCAGGTACCAGACGGCCTAAGTAGGAGTAATGGAATGACATAGCAAAGAGAACTTGGGCCAGACATCAAGGAAAACATCCTGACAGTGTAAAAAAAAATGTTATAGAATCATTTCACGTGGTTAAGTTAACCAAAATATTAGTCCATTCAGTGGAAAAAAACAGTTGGGAAGCATTTGAAAAAACAACCAAGTGAGTGGTTAAATTTTTTTCTCTCTCTTTTTAAACAGTTGTTTTGATGTCTGAAGCTTTGTTATCTTAAGTCACAGGAATAAAGATGATTCTTAATAAATGAAAATGTGGCTCAGGAAAAAGGTTTAGGACAGGAAGTGCCTACTGGTGGTGCTGAGATCTAGGATGACAGGAAGTAGAAAATTAGCATAAACCTGCCTTGAGCATCACTGTCTGGCCTTGGACCCCATCCTGGAAATGGTGTGAGCACCAAAGACGCTGACGTTTGTTGAGAACTGACTACGTGCCACTCCCTGTCTCATTTAACCTGCACAGCCTCGTCAAGTAGGTGTTATTATTCCTATTTCATGAATGAGAAAATTCAGGCTTAAAGAGTATAAATTACTAGGAAATGGAAAGCCTGGAATTTAAACTCTCATCTATATGACTCCAAAGTCCATGCTCTTTCTCTTCAAGCAGGAATTTGGTACAAAGCACGGTAGTCATCACCAGTATTTCCTTTCTCTATCTAAAGATTGCCAAGGTGAATGAACAAGTAATGACATGTACAGCTGATCACACTCTCTCCAAGCAACCTTGCTATTGAGAAGCTCTGGGAGAAATTTCTGTATTTGTCTCATTTCAGATCCTGTCAACAAAAACTTGATGTTTTTGAATGCTAGTGAAGTGAAAATTAGTGGGTGGCTAGTGGAGGGGATGCTATTTGGGCAATCTTTCAAGCCAAGAGGAGGTCTCAGCACTGGGAGCAATAATGATGGAAAAATATCCCCTCTACCACTCCTCCTTCTTTTCCTCCTCCTCAGCTTCCTCTTCTTCTCCCCCACCAACCTCATCCCCATCATCTCAACCACCACCACCACTCTTATTACTGTCACCACCATCTCCAACACCACCATCATTTGTTGATGAGAAAAATTTAATATTATGTATTTAATGTTCATGAACATTACTCACCACCACGCTCAACCCAAAGAACCCAAAGGACCCAAAGGACCCAAAGGACCCAAAGGACCCAAAGCAATGTTCTGTGCTAGATAGTCTCTCTTTCTTACCAGCCACATTTTGGGAGCATGAAGTAGACCAATTCTCCAACATAAAAAACAAAACAGAGCCATAATTCCTTCCTCCAACCTTTGCAAAAGGCCAATTATGTACTCAACCTTTACCAAATTGTTAAGGCTTCAGAACCCTTTAAAATGAAACCAGATATAAACCAGACATAAAGGGAGCTCAGCTTTCTTCATGCACGCTTGGACAGCCCCTGAAGCTACAGAATCACTGGGTTAAAAGAAGGAGTGTCTGGTAAGCCCCAGACACTATGGTACCAATTTGTGTCTTTCTTCACATCTGGCCCTGAGGAGGACTAGGAGACGCCATCTAAGAGGGCGCCTCAGAATCTGCCCCATGCATAAACACATGACGAATATAGTTCTGCAGAGGGCTTTAGCACCACTGGGAAATCTCAGACTCGAGAATCTGCTGACATAAACAAGGGGAAAGGCTTGGTATCACTCAGATGGCTTGTTTTTGGAAGCTGAAAACTGACTTGGGCAACAACGGTTCTCCACAGCTCCCTAATTGTGTCCTTGCCAGAGAGGCCTAGGAAGCCCACTAGGGGCCCTTGGGGCTTATAACCAGCTCTGCTTAGGTAAGAGCTCTGCAAATAAGCCCCCTTGGGCCTGCAGATGTGTAAACAGCTCTTCACTGATATCAGACGCAAACTCGGCATTCAGACGACCAGCTTTCAGACACATGAGCACAGAAGAACGGCTGGGCCTGCACTGGCGCCCGAGGAATGGGGCCCAGAGAAGGGATTCCAGGATGTTTTCTGATTTATTAGTGAGTCTAAGGATGAGGGATATGAAAGAAGGAGTCCAATGGGGAGACAGGCGTGGGCCAGCTCTGACAGACTTGGAAAGGGAATGGATCATCAATGTCAGGGCTGGAATTGCTCCAGTAAAGACAAGATTTGCTGACAAAGTAAAAGGAGAGTGAAAGGGAAAGAGATTGGAGAGAGAGAGAAAGAGGGGAAAGGGTAAGTTTCAGTAAAGAGGCGAGTGAGTCAGTCAAGTATTTTTCAAGGAACTTAATGTTGTAAGGGGCAAAAGGTAAAGGTTCTGTGTCAGCCTGGTCCAAAATTACAATACAAAATTAAGTGGAATTAAGGAACCATCCTAAAGTACTGCGGCATTTTGATCAATAAAAAACTAAAAGAAGTTGAAGATAAAGTCAAACTGGGAAAGCATCTACTGAAAACACTTGGCCGTCATGGAAGCCATCTCTCCACATTTTGATGTTTTGGATGACTAGCCAAGTCAGTGGAGGGAGAAGTATTTTAAATGTAATTGTTGGGAATTTCTCTCTTCTATAGACTGGATCAGCTTTATGTCTTGACTTCCCATTCTGGGTGTGGTTGGCAAGTCACCCTGATGCCTTCATCCCTGTAAGAAGTAACACCGAGTTGTGTTTTCCCCACTTCGTTGTGGCCCTCAAAGGGAGGAATGCTTCCTTCTTGAGTGGGACACCAACAAGGATCCCTTGTGTTGCTAAAAGAGATATTGGCTTCTAAGTGTTGCCCTCCAGAAGATCTCTTTTCCCAACTTGGCAGCCTTCCTGCCCGCCATTGTATTTTCTGTTCTCACTGGTCAAGCCCATAAGCAGAAAGGAGCAACAGACCTTCCTGGTTCCATTAAAAAACAGGGAGGGTTGTGTGTGAGGACAGAAGGGGACATGAGAGAAGCATGGAGAGAATCCATGGTTATCATTTAACTTCCTGCCAAGCCCCCAAAGAGATAATGTATTATCTGATTTAGAAATTTTACAATTATTTGTCATTTAATGCAAAACAGACATATCAGTGAGGTTGACAGTGAAGTGAGTTTCAAAAATTCAAAATCCGTTTTTCCACTGACTTCATCACGAGACCATAGCTGTGTTCCCACAGGAAAAGGAAATCCTCCAATAATCGGAGATGAAAACTCTTAAGGTGAAGAGAAGAGGCCAGTTCTGTGGCGAGCAGGATAATCTGTTATTGTAGCAGGATTATGCCTGTCTGGAATCCAGTGACGGGGGACAGGAGGCTACAGTGAAAAGAGCACAGGATTTGGAGTTAAGCAGGTTTGAACCCAGCTCTGCCTCTTACAGGTAATGTAACATCAGACAAATTGGTGAAATTCTCTGAGCTTCAGTTTCCATACCTGGGAAAAGAAGATGATAATATCTACTTTGTAGGGTTATTATGAGGCTTAAATGAAATAATGTTGTCAAGTACTTAGTATATAGTAGGTACTCTTAAATAGTGCTTAGTCTTACCCAACAGCTCTCTTTCTTTTAGAGAAATATTGAGGGCCTACCGTGTGCTGCTCACTGGTTACATGCCCTCTACATGTCAATAATGGCTACTATTTACTGAATACATAAAATGTGACAATTAGGTGCTTTAGGACATCACTGATAATCCTTATAACTATAGCTCTACACAGTAAGTATCATTCCCCCCATTCTACAGGTGAAGAAATAGAGGCCCAAATTTTCGTACGACACCATTATAGCACGTGAGTCACTCCAGGATTCTCTTCTGCTGGTCACTCAGCTACTCTCCCAGGTAGTGGAGGTTGCTTGCATATCTTGGATTTAGGGTTGCCAGTTTGAGCAAACAAAAATATAGGATGCCCAGTTAAATTTAAATTTTAGATAAACAACAAATAAAACTTTAGTATAAGTATGTTCTGTGCAATATTTGGGGCATACTTATACTAAAAAGATAATCTCTTGTCCCATACTTCATCTGGGACCCCTACTTGAATTCTACATACAGCATTCTCCCGGTGCTATTAGGAATGATCACATTTAGAAACATTGGGTGGTGCTCTCCTACTTCCTGACAAATGGTACCTCCCCTACATACTGCGTTCCCCGCACATTCTCTAACTCAGAGGCATCAAGCATCCACCAGGGTGGATACGAAATAGCCATATGTGCATTTTCCTTAAAAAAGAGCCTCTATGCATTTATTTCTGCTGAGACCCGTAAATATTTTATTTGCTGCTGCTACTTGATTACAACTCCCAATTTCACCATGGTAAATGTTTGAAGTGTTCAATTTTAAAACAGTTCCAGTTCTCTTTTAATTAGATATTTAACTTATTTGGCTCCTAGTCAATAGTTTTGGGATATTTGTTTTCAGCTTGATGAGAATGGCAAAGGGACCATTTGTGCATAAAATAGCTCACTGGTTGTCTTTGTAGTGATACCTTTGCTGTTACTGTTCCTTCTTAATGTCGTGAACGTTGGCTCCCCAGCAAGTTAAATATCAGCTCTGATTAGAAGCTTTTCTGATGTGCCCCCTTCTACATTGAAAATGCCCACAGAAACACTGAAGATGGGAGAGCAGAGGATAAAGCAGGGCAGGGAATTCTGGAAATGTGAGGCCAAGTGTGAGGCAATCATACTTGAACTCGACAATCTTGGGCAGGTGCCTGGGGTGCCTTGGGGATATAGGAAGCTGGGGAGGAGGGTCGGGCTGGCCCCTTGGCTGTGCTGGGGAGGGGCTATGGGGAGTCTTAGCCCAGGTTGCCCCATCTTGGGACTTTCATGCTCCCATTTGCTTTCCTCCCTGGAAAAAAAACAGAAAGGGCTTCCTGCATTCAAACTTGCATCAAGCATTGTCCTTAAGTAGAGCAGATCCCTTGCATTCATAAAGCTTACGTCCTCAGATCTCAGTAAATTCTCAAAATTGCAAAGACATCTATAGCGTATTATTTCTGTCAGGTCTCCTGTTCCCTTTGCGTTTTGTCACACCTCAAGGCTACACAAATATTTGTAGATTCACAAACTGCTGCTTCTTGGGTTTTATACAGAGCTTATGGTGAACTTATTCATGGCACAGATCTGGGTCACTGGGCTTGATGTTCTACTCCTTAATTGGTTTATGGCTCCTATTTTGGGGAATAAATTATTTTGGGGGGAGGGGGAAAGTCTCTTTACTTCCACCATCAGCATCAACAGTTGTCATTCTTGTGGCGTCCATTTTCCGTAAAGAGACATGAGTTTTTGTCATATAAGAGGCTCTATGTGAAAGCAAACAGAGGATAATAAACCTGTGTTGGGATGCAGGTACCACACTCGGCTCACTCACTGACCAAGGGACCAGTACTCATGGACCAGCTTCCGAATAGCACACATGACTCAGACGTGTGCCTCAGCAAAATTAGAAATTACTATCTATTATAGATCTTCAGACAAACCAGCTCATGTGAAATACAGGAATGCCAAAGATCATGTACTCAGAATTACTTTGTGTAGTTCTGTATCCTCGACTTGACCAGAACTGGCCATTTACCAAATGACCGCTTTTTCATAGTCCAGTATTACATGGTGAAAAGGGAGAAGAGTTGAGGCTCTGGTGAGGTAATAATACTAACCCTGGTACCGCTTATGACATGCCAAGTAGTCACCAGACTCCATGGCAATTAGGACTAAAACATCCTGTGCTCTGCAACCTACCAGCTGGAAGACATCGGCTGTGATTCAGCGCCCTCCCTACAAAGTAACATGAACGGTGTCTACCTCACAGGGTTGTTATGAGGATTAAAGGAGCTACTGTTTGTCAAGTGCTTAAAACAGAGCCTGGCACATAGTAAGAACTAAGTGTCTGGATTACATGTATAGTCTCTGCTTCAAACCAGTTCAGTTATTGAAGTGGGGACTTTGGGTGGGTTGCCTCTAGAGCCGAAGCAGAGGGACCAACCAGGATGTCTCTTTTCCAGGGACTCAGCAGCTCTGCATTACTTTCTGCCCTTTCCCCAGCAGACAACAGCCATAAGCTTATTAGGGACCAAGAAGCCAAGTTGGATTTCAGTGGAGTAAATGATCTGTAGTAACTGTAGAGGGCTTGGCTGAAGTTTGTTCATTCATTGTGGACAATCAGCAGAACCTGGCCAGGGTAGTCACCCAGAGGTTCACTGGTCAGATCCCTTGGGTCTGTTTGGGGCTGGGTGTTCCCGAGTCCCTGAAACGCAAGCACTTCTATTGAAGGTCCAGGACTCTGCTGTGAGGATGGGCCAAAGGGAGCCTTTCCTGAGAGGGGCCTGGAAGGGAAGGGGTGTGACACACAGAGGCAGGGAGCGGCACAGAGGGATGCCATCACCGACATCATGAATTTTTCACTGCAGAGCTGAGTCTAGGTCAGCCCCGATCTTAGAGCTTCTTGGGGTCTGAAGGTCCAGGACTTTGCTCCGAGGATGGGTCAGAAAGCCTGTCTCTCCAAACTTGGCTTCTGCAAGGTCTGGTGCTCCCCCTCTGTCCTGCAGGGTGGGGATCCAGTGTTCCCACATCTCAGCGCACAGGTGTCTTCTGCAAAAGACCTGAGCACCGACTCCCATCTGCCTTGCCCAGGGAGGAGCAGCAGGGAGGGCTGAGCTGTCGGGGTGGAGATGCTGGCCTTCACCGCTGGGGGCTGGAGTGGGAACTTTTGTGCATTGAACTGAGATCTTTTAAGAAGGCTAAAAGGCTAGAATTTGGGGATTTGCCAAGTCAAAGGAGCCAGAAGCAAAGAATCCAGGGTACAGAATCAGGAATTCGAGAAGCAGGAGACGAGAACAAATACCAAGTGGGCTGAGAGTCAAGAGGGGGTTTGCTCTTCTAGGCTGGTATGGCTCATGGATGGGCCAGCTGAGCTCTCGGCAAAGAGCCTTAAGGCAGCCGTGTCCTGAGATCAATACCGCGGCTCTCACGCTGCTCTCTTCTATCCACATGGCCTCGCCTTGAAAGGAAGAGATGTTATTGCCTGGACTTTCAATTCCATCTGTGGCTACCAGAATCCTCGAGCCAGGTCTGTATCTCCAAAGGCTCTTGCACCTGAGGAATGGGAGTTTTAAATGCCCCCTACACTCCCCTGGGCTAGAGCCATGATCACGTGTGGCAGAAGAGCTACTGTTGTCAGACTTGTTCCAGACACAACGATGGTGTCTTCAGACCCTTTCTCGTTAGTGACAGGCAAAAGCCTCCTCTTCAGTGATGGGCAAAGCACGGCAAGCAACCCTGTGATGGGCTGGAGCCAGAAGGAAGGATGGGACCGGCCAGATGGGGGGTCCACTGGCTGCCTTTTCTTCATAGCTCCCAGCCTGGCTGCAAGTGCCCGAGGGCAGCAGGAGGCTGCCAGCTGCCTGAGTTCAGAACAAGGCGCCAGGCTGCTGGTAATATATATATATTTTTTACAGTGGAACCTGGCCCTGGTAATTTGAAAACAATAGCATTGACCTGGAAATAGTAGAATTAGTGACACAATGTGGGCATGAAATTGGTCTTCTGAGTTTTCCAAGTGGGAGGCATATTCTGGAGTGCCCTTGCCCTGTTTCTGGTGGAGCCCGCAGTGCTGCTGTGCTGGGTGGGGGTTCGCTGCTCCCTGCTGCACCCTGTGCTCTGCAAGCCTTGGAAGGAGCCCTGCGCTCGCGTTGTTGCACACTGTGGCCGGGACAGAGGGACCGGCTGAAGATGCCCCAGGGCCATCTGCACCCCCAGAGCTGCAGACTCTGGTCAGGGAACTGCTCTCTATTCTCTCAGGGGCACAAAGGGTGACCTCCAAGGGCTAGCTGGCTGGCCTCAGGCTGTTCCTGAGAAGGGATGAGGTGACAGAGGGTTGGGATTCCACTGGCCCTGCCCCAGCTGCACCCTGAATGTCGTCAGCTCAAGTGCCCAAGCGGCAGATGACATGCAGCTGTGTAGCATTTGTTGTGGAAACAGAGTCGCAGATGGCAACTTGGTCAGCCCTGCTGGGTTGTTCTCTTCACACAATGTTCACAGGGGTGAGGGTAGAGCAGTTTGTGCTATAAATAAGCTAAGTCCTGCGCAGACGCTGTCCAATTTACTGGCTTTGTCTGTGAGTGTGAACCTGTTGGCTGAGAGGAATGGCAGGACTCCCTGAGGAGAAGGGCTGAGGCCCTTTCTTCCAGCCCAGGGGTCTGGAGGCCCTCTCCCCTCCTCCCTTGGCCGTGTGGAGGCACCTCTGGTATAGCTGCCGGCCTTACCCGTTCTGCTCAGTCACATATTATCACTCAAATTATTATTATTAATATTAATATTGTTGTTAATCACCTCCCAACTCAGAGACAGATCATAAGGGCCCACGCCTCCAGGGGGTCTTGGACAGGCTCCTGCACTCTAGGTGTCTCCACCTCAGGGCCCTTCCCAAACTGCCATCAAGCGATCCTGTGACACTCCCTCTTCTTTGACTTGTTTCTAGATGCTGCACCTCTGGGGAAGGCATGGGGCCCCCTTCCGGGCAGTGCATGAGGAAGCAGCAGGTGGAGGACGGGCTGGTTTTAAGAGAGACCCAAACTCCAGCCCCTCTGGAAGAGAACTTCATTACATCTAACGATGTTACATAAGTATTAACCCAGCAATCTCACTTCTAAGACTCTATTCCAAAGATATGTTGGCAAAAATATAAAAAGATGATACTCAAGCCCATTCATTGAGTCACTATTTAGAGAGTAAAAGACTGAAAACTAATCAAAGGTCCAGCGACAGGGAAATGTTTGAATAAACTACGGTATATTCACATAACGGAGTATTACACAGCTGTAGAAAGGAGTGAAGAATAATTCTCTATACTGTTATGAAGTTTTCTCCAGGAAACAGTGTTCACTCAAGTTGGAAAAAGAAGTTTAGCATTTTATCTTTTATCTAAGAAAGGAGCGATAGGAATATTTACACATATTTGCTCTTGTTTTTAGTGGAAGCATAAATCATTAAATAAATTAAAAGATTACTAATGGAGGAGAGAGTGGACAGTGTGGAGGGGATTTTGAATCAGAGGTGGATTGACTGAAAGGGGAATAAAGCTTAAGCTTCAGGGTCCCTTGCCTGTGCACAACTTTTTCACTGCCCGAAGAGAAGCCCTAGCAATTTCATATTCTTTTTCTTAAAAAGGCATAAAAATTTACAACGATTCCTTCTTTCAATGGCTTCTACCATGCCTCACCTGCAGGAGATGCCCAAGAAGTGCTTGTTGAATGTATGCACAGAACCTAATATGTTGGTGATAAGTCAGCACCCCTATGGTCTCACTCTGGCTCCTAGTCCTAAGGCCTGGCGAAACACAGACCAAGCTATTTCTTCTTCCACATACACTCTACCCAGCCTTCAACTAGTTAAACACAATAGTCTCTTCTCTGGCAGTCCAAATAACAGTTTCTCATGAGAAATCATTGGGATCTCCTTTCAATCCTGATATTTTCCTCTGAACAAGCTTCAGTTTTTCTAGAACTGGTCAGGAATGCACAAACTAAAATGGAACCATTGCTTCAGAATCCAAATACATAAGGATGTTATCTGAGAAGACTAACCCTTTAATCTGTGGTCATGAAAGTTCATTTCAACATACTCATTTCTCTTATTCATTCAGTCAGTCACCTATTTATTTATTCAGTAATATTTATATGGCACCTGTTACTTGCAGGGCACTATGCCAGCTGTTGGGCATACAAAAGTGAATAAAGCCTGTCCCCATCTAATGTAATGTGGTCTTTTGAAAACTACACTAATTTAAAAATTAGAGCAGCCAAGTGAAAAAAAAGCTTTGAGATGTTGACACTGGTACTTTTTGCTGTGTAACCTTGGGCACATTATTTAACCTCTCTGAGCTTTAGGTTCTTATTTACAAAATGGTGGTATCAACAACTACCCCAAAGGGTTGTTGTAAGGATTGATGGTATAATATTCACAAAGTTCTTATTATAATGGCTGGAATGTAGAAGGAGCTCAGCTAGTTAACATTCTTTCCCTTCTGAAGGACTCCTAGTTTGGCTGTTGGAATCTGTGTAGTGCGAGAGGGGAGGGGAGGCAGGGGCTAATTTTGGTGGGGGTAGCAACTTGGAAAATCTGGAGCACGGGGACTGTGCAGAGCCAGGGCATGTTGGGCAGCCAGAGCAGCTCGTGCGTTTGGGCACCCACCGTCAGGAAGGTAGAGCGTGAGGGCCGCCAAGGGTGTGTCTGTATGTGGAGGTCTAGCAGGAGCGAACGAGGTGAAGACAACCTCGCCATTTTGTTCGGATCAGGCCGTGTTCTGCGAGCAGTAAACAAGGATTGTCTATTTTGACTAAAATGACCAGCCTCTGGTACTCCAGGTCTCTATTTTTGTTTATTTGTTTTACTGTCACTTCAGAACTTAATTTACTTCTGTTTGATTGAGCGTGGGTATGAGATAAAGTGCTAGGTCTAAAATCCTACACTGTTCCTAGTGGCGTGGCCCTGTAAGCATGGCTCCAGAGATCCCTTTGGGGTGGGCCATGGTTTAGAGTAGGATCCCCAGACAGTCCACAGCGAGGCCTGGGACCAGAGAAGGAACGGCCCTGTGACATTCCCGCCGAACGGATGAGGAAGGCTGGCGGGCCTCCTCGTTCAGGGCAAGGAGGAAAGAATGGAGACTCTGCCTCGGTGCTGGCCTCCAGCAGCCCACTCTAAGGAAGGAGGGGGGAGCAGGAGAGGGGCAGTGAGGGAAACTGCCAGCTTCCTCCTCAGGGCACAACCCTGCCCAGCCTCAAGTCCCACAGGAAGAGTTTCTCAGGGAAGGCCTCTGTCTGGGCCTCGCTTCCTAACCGCCCTGCCACCCACCTCCCACCCAGCACCTCCCCACACAACAGCTCTCAGTGTCCGCACCCTCCCAGCTCTGAATCTCAGTCTGAGCCTCTCATCCTGCTCTGTCTGGACCTGGTGTTTGGTCCAGGCCCGCCAGTTCCATTTCTGACTATGTTCAAGATTCACCCCTCTGGAATTGCCTGTAATTTCCATCCCCAAACCCGGCCTACCCATTCTCATGTCGAGCCTGGGACACGAGATATATGTCATCAGATATACGTCAGATATATGTCAGAAATACATCAGAGATCCATGGCAGGGGCCTAGACTCAGGCCCTATCTGGGCAGGCAGGCTAGATGTCTACAATTGGCTTCTATTTTTGCTGCCTGACCTCCCTTCCCATCCCCACTCTTTCTGAAGGTCTCTCCCTCCATCCCTTTCAGTTCCTCCTCCCTCCCTCTCAGTATCTACTGCCCTCTTTGCCCACCCTGAGGACTGAGCCCAAGTAAGCAGCCAAATAAAGTGAGCACAGCAGCCTGGAGGAGACAGGGCTCCCTTAGGGAGTGGCAAGGGGTACCCTGGGGCAGCCTGGCCTGAGACGTCAGCAGGATGGTGCCTCACAACCACGCGGCATGTGGTGTCTCAGGAATCTGCTGCTGTGTGAGTTCCTCCTGATGGGAGAGATGTTTCGCTGGCCTGAAAGCAGGTTGGAGGGCCTCCACGTCTTCACGGCCACTATCCATTCCTCCTCACTCCTAGGTGGGAGAAAACCATTTATCTTTCCTTCTCCTCCCTCCGTCGCCCTCCCACCACCATAAGCACACAGGTGGAGGGATCTGAATTCAGCTCATCTCAAAGCAATTTGGAAAGACAGATGCAGGTCCAAAGTGCTCTCCAGGCTGCCCTGGACAAGTTTCCCAAAACCAGCTCCTTCCCAAGGTTGTTGACACTGGTGCGACATTTACATAATTCATGGGCTCAAGTCTCAGGTGAAGGGAGCAGAAACAAGAGGGGTTGCATGGCCTTATGGTGTAAGCCTTGGAGAGCGGAATTTCTATCTCCACTGGTCCGTTTACCCGCTTGCAGAGTCAGGGAAGTTTTACAGCAGGACAAAAGGTTAAATGAGATGAGGGTTAAGTACTGAGCATAAGCGGTAACTGCTCCATAAATGTTGGGGTTGGAATAAGAGTTACCGTCATATGCTGCTGCCAGCGTAGCACTGGGCTATGGCATCAGTCAAAGGACCTGAGTCTAGAAGCTCGAAGCTTTGGTTTTTCTCCAATCCCCTCTGGCAAGGGTTCTGGGGAGAGAGGGAGGAAGGGAGAGACTTTAGGATTCCATTCTTTATGGCCTAAGGACAGTCACCCTGTTCCAAATTAGCGATCCTCTTGCCTTGTTTTCAGAACCAACACTGGCCCTGAGGAAGAGTTAGCTCTGGGTCCAAGTCCTCCTCCGCCCCTAACTGTGTGACCAGTTTGGGCAAATTTCTTCCCTCTCTCACTCTCCCCTTTTTTAACTGTAAAGCTCCTATCTGCTAGGAACGTGGTGAGGATTACACGAGATCATATCTATAAAGCAGTTAACACAGAGCTAGTCTGGCCCAGAGCACGTGCTCAATGAGTAGCGATTAGAATTAATTGTTATTTTAGGGAGCAAGGAGTCTTAAGAGATGAGGAAGACTCAACTCCCAAAAATAGAAGAAAGAAAGGAAAATGAGATTTCTTATTGATTTCTTACTGTGTGCTAACCCTATTCTAGATCTGTGGTCTTTGGCCTGCAAATTAACTGTATCTAAATCCTCTTTGTACTGATTTCTGTTTTCTGGAAAAGAATTTCACCAGTCTTTGAATCTCTGACCCATTTTGTCAGAGGAGACGGTGATACTCCCATTTTAAAGATGAGAAAACTGAGATTCTCAAAGGTGAAGTGATTTATCTAAGGCCTCAGGTCGGGTGATGTCGCGAGCACGGCCCCGTCCGGGTTTTCCACTGCAGACCCCAGTCCCCGCTCTGTCACTGACAGTGCCACACAGCTGCTCCACTGTGTCTCCCAGGCCACTCCTGTGCTCTCCTGACCCAGCGCAGCCCCCAGGCTGATGAGATCACATCTTCCAAAGGCTTCACTTCGGTTCCACTTTGCCATCAGACTAACGCTTTGGGAACCTCAGAACTGACAAGTCCCAGACGTTATGATGATGAAAAATCAAAGTCTCGCTGGGATTTGATTGTATTAAGTCATCAAGCTGTTCTGTTTGTACAACAGGGAACCTGTCAACTGCTGATGAAACTCCTGATGCTGCCATGTATCTCACTCCTTCATCTTTTGCCCTCTGGTCTTCTCTCTACTCTATTTCCTGGGCAGAGCAGAAGAAGCTCTCAAACTGACAAGCTCCCCATCTAATAAATAGTGGAAAAGATTAGTCACAACAGGACTCAGAAGTGAACTGATTTTCCTGCAGGCTGAGACTGCTGCCGAAGATCCACCGGGGGTTATTAGCTGAGCCCGTAAGATGCTGGCTTTGCAAAGTGGCGTGACATGTTGGCAATGCAGGAAAATCAATGCTTGGCCTGAATTCAGTGGAGAGAGTCAGAGCAGAGAATGCCGGGAGGGGCTGGCCATCTGATGCTTGGGCCCGGCTTGGCTAAGGGCAGAGCCCGTGGCAGATCCTCAGGGGAGGGTCTGTGGTGGGCAGAGGAGGTACAGAGGTGGAGTGGCCCAGAGAAGGCTGCTTTGCAGACCGAGTCTGGGGCCCAGCATTTCACCTCTGGCCATTGTTCACCGATCATCAGACTTCATGTACCAACACATCAGTGAGTGTTTCCTCTGTGCCAGGCATCCACGCGCCCTCTGAGCTCCCACAGCGCTTCACTTGCAGCTCATCGAAGGCAAATTTTCATTCTTCCTGGTATCATAGCCAGCTTTTCATAATCTTACGTTGTGTCTTAAGTTTGTTGTGATCAAGGACTGTGTCTTACTCATCTCTGGCCTTTGAGCCTTGCAGGAGTCAGTGCCCAGCATGCATTTGCTGAATAAAGAGACTGAGGGCAAGAGAGTTAGTGACTTGTCCAAGGACAGTAGGCGACAGAGATAGAACTGAGACCTAGATTTTATGGTTCCAAGTCCGGAGCTCTTTCCCTATTCCAGAGCTGCTTCTGACTTACCAGTACATGTTCACTGAGCTATAAGCGGCCTTTATCCTGAAAGCTAGTCTTACTAGAAGGAAGAGAGGGCGACAGCCCTAGAACCTGGGTACCTGCAGGAAGCGGGTCTCCTGAGGGGGCACAGCAAGGGGTGAAGGCAGAGAAGGCTGCAGGGATGGTAGGGGGCATCCTGGAAGAACACTGCCAGCTTTATGCCCTTGCCAAAGCCTGAGTCTGCTTTTAGCTCACAGGTAGCCACGGGAACCTCTCCTAGTTCTAAACGCCTTTTGAAAAAAATTTTTGTTATTGTTGTTTTATGAGTTGTCTGAAGCATTCTCCCACTAAGCAATAATGGAAGACAGCAAGCAAATGCCAACTTGGTGGTCCCAGGGGACCCCTTCTGGGCTGTGGTGTTTGCACAGGCTCAGATCAGCAGAGCTGCTGCTGGCTCGGGTGCACTGAGAATCCAGCCGCACAACGCAGGGTGTGAGGAGGCTGGAGCCCCCAGCACTGGGGACGCCGTCAGTCCTTCTCAGGTACGAGAGGCATGATGAGAGAGATGCATTAAAGTTCTTGCCCTGCTTGGTGAAAAGCAGATTAATAGCAGAGCGTTGTGCGTTCTCAATACTAGGAAAGGTGAAAGGAGTGAACACCATCGCACTGAGCTCATGGTTTCTTCATTCGTTCGTTCATTCAGCCCATGTGTATTTGTTGATCCCCGGGTGAGAGCCCTGGGAAGGAGCTGGGGATCCTCAGACCTTGTCCTCAAGCAGCTCAAGTAGTTGGGGAGACAGATATGTCAATAAAAGAATGATAACTCAGAATGTTAAACACCAAAGAAGCAGATTCACCTAGGCAGAGTGGCAACAGGAAAGGTGCAGGATTAACGCAAAGGGAGCATATCCCCAAAGGCTTCCCGGAGGAAGTATCATGTGAGCTGAGCTGGCTCAACACACAAAAAACTGCAAGTCATTAGTGTGCATTTGATGAGCTTCCAGAGACTGAAATAAACCTGTGTAACCAGCACCCAGATCAAGAAATGACCGGCACCCCAGATACCCCATCCTGTCCCCTCCCAGCTGTTAGCCCTCCCTCTCCCCAGCCCCCAGAGAGTAGCCACTCTGCTGACTCCTAATGCATAGATTAGTTTCGCCTGGCTTGAACTTCTTATAAATGGAAACTATTCTGCATAAACTCCTTCATGGCTGAGATGGAGCTGAAGGGATAAACAGGAACTCATCGGGGGGCAAGATAGAGAAGGGCATTATGGGAAGAAGGGGTAGTAAGCTCAAAGCAGAGAGATAGAATAACATCTGTCAACTTTCAGCATTGCTAGAGCATAAAATGCAAGAGGGGAAAGAGGCGTGAAACGATATTGGAGAAGAAATCAAGGGGAGACAGCCCATGGAGAGCCTTCTAGACCATGCAAAGGAGCTGGGATTTTAGCCTGGAAACCTGTGATTCTCAAATCTGGCTGACCATCAAAGTCACCTGGGCAACTTTTAAGGCATACAGATCCCAGAACGCACCGTCAGAGATTTGTTTTTTAAAGTTCCTCCCAGGTGATTCTCATAATTAGCTAAGTGTGGAAACCACTTTATAGAGAGAGTAGGGAGCCACTGAAGGGTTTCAAGCAAGGCAGTGGGAGGCTCTGACTTGTTTTGAAAGGATGATGTTGGTTGTATAAGGTGGAGACTGTGACAACAGACAAGAGGTGCCTCAGCCTGATCTGGATGCAGCAAAGGGTTTGGAGTGGAGAGGACAACCTTAAGCGACCATTAGAAAGCAGAATGAACCAGTTGTGTTGATCATAGGCCATGGAAGGTGATAGAGTGGGAGGACCCAAGGAAGACACCCAGGTTTCTGGCTTGTGTCTACTCCATGGACCTGAGGAAACTTTGGGGGCAGAAAAAGGTAATATCATATTTTTGTTTGATTCACTTATCTATAATCACTTCGCCCCAAATTTCTCTACAGATCTTTGTTAAACCATTTATTCATTCAGCAAATGTTTTTTAAATGCCAAATATACATCTGACACTGTTCCAAGCACCAAGTGATATATTAGAGACAGAATCAAAAGGATACAAAATATTGAGAATTCAGAGTTAGTGTTTCAGAAAAAATATTGGCCTTTTTTTTTTCTTTCAATTCACCAAATATATGCCAGAAACAGTCATACATCAAGTTAAACCCTAGAGGAGCATATGAGTTAGTGTTGTTGTGGGGAGAAGGAGGAGGGGAAAAGAACCATCCTGGGATAGCTAATGATTATTTTTACCCTGTGTTAAGAGCCTACAAAACTAGTCTACTTCTCATAGTAACTCTGTACTGATTGTATTTATGATCTACATTTGTACAGATGAGGAAATTCATCCTCACAGAAAATGAATAATTCACCCCAGGCACACAGCTAATAAGTAATAATGCTAAGATTCAAATTGGATCATGGGCCTCATTGCAAACCAAAATTTAGGGAAAAAGTTCCTCTCATTTTCATGTGAAAAACTGAGGCCGTGAGTTGTTTTCTGGCCCAAGGTTGAATAGCAAACAAACGGCAAAGCCCAGCTGAGTAGAAAGAGGCTGATATCGACCCTGATATCAGTTTCCCCACATTAAACCCAGCATATATGGGGTTAAAACCAAAACACCCATTCCCTGCTTACTCTCTGGCTTCCTGCCTCCAGAACCCGCTATCCTCCATGGAGACAGACACCGTCAAGGACAAGCACCTGGACCATCTCCTCCCCACAAAGAGATACGGGCTGGTGGGAAAGCTGCTGACCAGCAAGGTCACAGGCTTCCTCCTCTCGGCAAGTGTCTCAAGGCCAACGACAGGCTGGTGGGAGAGCTCCGACCAGCAAGGCCATATGCTCCCCCTCCCCTACCTAAAGCCCCAAATAAAAACCCTTCCTTTTAGCTTTTCGGAGAGATTGGGATTTGAGCGTTAGCTGCCCTCTCTCCTTGCTCAGCTCTGTGCAAAAATAAAGTTCCTACTTTCTTCCACCACACCCGGTGTCAGAGATTGGCTTGCTGCGCAACGGGTGAGCGAACTCACTTCAGGTTCGGTAACAAGGCCTTCATCTGTGGCCCTGGCCTGTGACCACATGCGGCTCAGCCGCTGAAGGAAGCTCAGTCTGCCCCGAGCGTGGCCCATGGTTCTGCAAGCCGCCTTTGACTATTTCCTCGTTGCGATCGGGCTGGAGGTCAGGTGGAGCTTTGGTCTGCCTGAGCTTGTGTGTTCCTTTGCTGGACAGTCTTCTACGGGCCAAGGACAGGCCACAGCGGGCCAGGAAAGCACTGCCTATTCTGTCAGAACTTCTGCCCAGATGTGCTCCAGGCTGTTAGAGGCACAGCGTTGACCTCAGTTTCTGGATAATGCTCTCCTGTGTTGAGTTAGACTGGGGCCAATCTAGAAATGGAGTTGAAAATTGGCACAGATTTCTTTAGCCACGCGCAATCAGCGAAGAGAGAGCTGCTTTGAGATAGGAAGAAGGGGAAATCCAAGAAAAACTCAAGATCCACATCACACTTGAGGAATATTTAGCCTGTTTTTCCCTCAGTTTGCTCTGTCGTAGCCCTCAGGGCCCTTCCCCTGAAAGAAGTACTTGGATATCTAGAATGCAGTTTCCTGAACGAACTTATATAAGAGTTGTTGGAACATGTTCTGAGGAGGAGACCAGTGACTGAATTATCCAAAACTAGGGGATTGAGGTCAGGCAGGATGGCAGGCACACAGAGCAATTTTTAATAATCAGTGCTGACATCCTGCTTTCAGAAGGGCCAGGATTCTTTGTCCAAACTTACAGGCTGGGGGCCCCCTTGTAGAGGAGCAGGAGGGCATGATGGCCCCACATGCTCCCTCTCAGGGTGTCCTTTCTGGCTTCTGCCCACTGCCAGGTGAGGTCTCCTGCTGGCCACCAGTACAGCAGGCTACTGAGGACACACTAACCCCTCTCCAGTCTCCACTCCAAACTGGCTCTTGGAAAAATCATTTCTCTCAGCACATTCTGAACAGTTAGGGTGTTAAAGGGAGCTTGTACCAAAGAAAAGCCTAAGGAAATGGACAAAAGGATGGCAGTACAAATGTCTACATCACCTGAACTGGACAGATCTGACATCGAGCCATGGGTTGGGGCTGCTTTGGCTTCCACTTTGAAACGGTTGTTGCTGAGCAGTGACTCAGGAAAGCAATGGAGAGCGGAGGGAGAAAGAGGTAAACCAGTGAGGACCTGGTCTGTTGGCATGTTGTCTCCCTTCTCTGCACCAATCCAGCACCAGGGTAACATCAACAGGGCTGGGCTGGGCCTGCCAGGGGCCTAAGACTGTGGCTGTCTGCGTGTCCCTAGGCACTGAAGGATAATCTTCTACCCACACTCTCACGCTGCCCATTGACCAACCAGGCATCATCTATGTGAGTTGCATCCTCTGGCTCCATCACTTCTCTCCCAGCACTTTCTGGTTGAAGTCTTGGGTTCTGTTGATCAAGGCTGCCCTTGTTCGTTTTAGCTCAATTCTATCTGTACTGAAGTATGAGCCCCTAGGTGGGTTGGGGAGCACAATCTGAATTTTGTCTTAGACTCACCCTCTGGGCCTTCCCGGAGACCCAAAGTAAACTATGCCCCAAACTTCACCTTTACTTATACGGAAATGGGTGGAGAAGTGTTCCATGCCTCTCCTTCTCCTCCTCCTCTGTCGTTGTCTTCTTCCTCCTGCTCTTCCTTTTCCTCCTCCTCCTTCTTCTCTATCATCACCATTATCATAAGGCATCTGTCTATATTCTGTATCTGTCTGGTCAATAGATAAAGAGGATCAGTGGATGAAGCCCTGGTGGGCGTTTATAGTCTGAGATGCATGATACTAAACAAGAAAGATGCAAGAAAGAGAACTAACAAAACAAGCATCAAACTCTACATATATATCATAAAGAAAAAAATAATTCACTGACATCTTACACTTTTTTTTTAAAGTTCCAGCTCAAATATCACTTCTGGAGCCTTCTCTGGCCCCCTGAACGAGGTTAGGCATCCCTAGAATGGAGTCCCACAGCATTTGTGCTTCTTCCATGAGATTCACTATCCTTTAGAATAATTACCTATTCAATTGTGATTCTTGCTTGCTAGACTCTAAGTGAGCTCTTAGGGGACAAGGACAATGTTTACCTTACTTGCCATTGTCACCCTGACACTTAGAAGGATCTGGCATCCAGTAGGAGCTCAACAAATATTTGCTGAATGAG
The DNA here is from genome assembly GCF_021613505.1 of Equus quagga. Classification (NCBI taxonomy): domain Eukaryota; kingdom Metazoa; phylum Chordata; class Mammalia; order Perissodactyla; family Equidae; genus Equus; species Equus quagga. Next base: position 46,887,658 of record NC_060284.1, on the reverse strand, counting down.
AAGATGAACAGCAGATATTAACATGGGCTTCTCCCAAAAAGTTGGTCACAGTCAACCTGACTGGAGAATTTTGTGGACTGGTCAGGGAAGACGTGTCTTGAGAGCAGCAAGTTTCAATGATATGGTGCCAAAGGGAGACAATTTATTCATTTAACAAAAGGTACTGAACACCCACTCTGTGCCTGTGCCAGGCTCTATGTTGGGAGTTGAGACTATACAAGTAGATCAGAAGTACATTCCCTATCTGATTAACTATATGTGCTTCCACCCTATGAGATTCTGAGAAGTAAATAAAATAATACAGACACTTAGCACAAGAAGTGTTTAGTAAATGTGAACTGTTGTTATCATTATTGGAAGAGACAAACAGTTACTAAATGTTGGAAAGATGAATGAAGGTTTGAAGGAAAAATGTGGCTTGCTAGGGAAGCCTAATACAGTTTGGGAAGTTGGGGTGGGGGAACCTCCCAGAGGCAGTGACTTTCAAGCTGAGCCCCACAGGATGAGTGAGAACAGGGAGCCCAGGGGAGTGTGGAGTGGCCCTTCTTGAGAACTACCACAGAAAGTTTCCAGGCAGGGAGTTGAGCAGCTGCTTGGAAAGGTTGGGAATGAGTTTGAGGAATGGGAAAGTAAGGACAGTCCAAGACCAGGGCGCTGGACAAAGTTCAGAGGGGGCTACAGACCATCTGGGAGAAGATTCGTCAAGATGCTAAGGAAGTTTGCCCATCAGGAACAAATAGCTAGAGAACGGGAGTGGACAGTGGAGTAGAGGTGGCCAGGAGAACACAGAAGATGACTCTGAGGCAAAGGGCAGACACGGTTGGCCTGACCCAAAATGTATCTGGTAGAACGAGTGCTCAACAAGGAGTTGAGAGTCCTAGCTTTTAGTGCTGTGTGATCTTGGGAAAGTCGGTTCTCTTCTCTGAGCCCCAATTTTCTCAGTATTAAAATGGAGATAATAGTGATTTCCTTGCCTGTTCTACAAGGTTGTTCAGATCAAATGAGACAATGATGTTAAATGTCTTTGCAGAGTGTTAGATGTTGGTGGGAATTCTGATTACCATCTTCCTTGCTATTCTGTTACAAGAAAATTGAGTGGAAGTGCATGACACTCTACAGATATCAGAGATGAATTAATTAATTGATTTATTCATTTAACAGGCATTTGTTTTGGTGTTTTGGAGGGGGCACAGAGATGAGTAGGAAATGGCCAGACCCTCTAGCTTGCAGCTTCACTGGGAAAATAAATGTATAAAACAGTAAGGTAAAATGTGAAATGGATATATAATTACATAAGTTAGGATGGGAGGTTTGAGGAAGTCCTCCAGAAGAGGTGGTATTTGAGGAACTTGAGGTGGGTCTTGAAGGAGGAATAACTATTTGGCTAGTGAGACCAGAATAGAAGTTATTTCAGCCTGAAGAGAGGTTTCAGAGACGTGAAAGTAGTGGTGCCGTATTTAATAAACCAAAAGTACTTCTGCTTAACTGGAACACCAGGAGTGTCCAGATCTGAAAATGAAAAAAGTATCTGGATTTGGATTGCCCTGAATGCAGAGTCAGAGACAAAGACTTGAGTGTGAGTGGTTAATTTGGGGTGTGAGCCCAGGAAGCAAAAGTGAGGGAGGGGAGAGAACGGGGCAGAGGAGGGGAAGAGCCGATGAAGTGTGGCTAATGAGCTACTGGCTCCTGCGGGCTCAGTCTTGCTGGGGACCTTCTGAGGAACTGTGCAGAATGTCCCACCAGAGGATAGGGAGGCTGGAGGATTTGCCCAAGGATTCCTCTCCTCCAGTGGCGGAGGCTTACCTGGAGGACATGAATTGCCTGAACTTTCAGGTTGCTCCTGTGTGTGCTGAGTGGCCTTCCACAGCTTTGGAGAAAGCAGAGAATGCTGTGTGTGGGATTCTGGCAACATGCAAGAAACTGTCCAGAATCCAGAAAGAGAGAAGAAAGAGAATGGGCAAGAGGATAAATCAATGAAATAATGGCTGAGAATTTTTCAGTACTGATGAAATATAAAGGAAATGTTGCGATAAGAAATGGTTGGACTGGAGATAAAGAATGTGAAGGACAATGATGAGTGCTAAGTGGCTCAGGGCCTGCTTGCTTGGTGGAGTGGAAATGGGATGGTGTGCCTGCTGTGGTGACTCTGAAATATGGTTGGCAACAAAACATCCAGGTCAAAGACATCATTAACAGAACTTCAGTTGGAACAGAAATGCAAAAGAGAAGCTCTTTCAGAACAGAAAAATATAAATGTCATTGAACACAATCAAGCCTGTGAGCATGGATGACATGGCCTGTGTCTTTGGGGGTCCGGTGGCAGTGGGGGAAGCCAGGAGCAGAAGGCTGGTGCTAAAGGAATACTGCCAAGCAGGTGAATTTTCTTGGGACATTTTCTCATTTCCTCTCTTGGCCCCTGTCTCCTAGCTTCGTCACATATCTAACCTAGACCAAACTCATGTTGGACTTCATTCCTCTTTGTTACTTGTCAGAGTTATAAAGCAATCTAATAAACAAGCCCCCAAGGAGTTAGCTGATCACAATCTTTGAGTATACTGAGGTAGAAAGAGTCAGACAAAACTGGTTCCAAATCCAGCCCTACTACCCACTATCTATGTGGTCACTGGGAAAGTATCTTAACTTTCTTGATGTTTGGATTCACAGTAAATGCATTGACTCAGTAGTGCATTGACTCCTCCTCAGACCTCAAAAGCAGTTACATCTCCCCAAGCTATGTTTTGTGAAGCCTGAAAAGCTTTTATGAGCTAAAGAAATGAATCTCTAATGTGGTGTTTCAGCCATGAGTACGAAATGGTTTAAATTACATACCACAATTCTTTACAAGGTCAGCTTTATAGGCGTGCATATTACTAACTTTATCAGCTTTTCTCCTGTATAGTCAGGACAGGGTCAAACATTTAATCTCCAGGAAACAAGCTGGTCAACCTTGATAGAAGCAATGTAGGGAAGCAGTGCAGCCTGCTTGTTTGGGTGGGTCTCTGGGAAACTTGATCACACTGTGTATATTAACTATTGGAGGGTAATTTGCATATATTATGCTCTTTTATTCATAAGTATTTAATTGTGTATTTCCTAATAACAAGTACTTTCTATCACATAACACATAATATATTAATGTTATATGTAAAGAATGCATTAGAATACACATTTTCATAACTATTCCCATAGTATCCTTTATAGCCAAATTAAAATGAGCTTAATGCTTTTATGTATTTTCAAGTATAAAGGCGTTTTATTGGAAATCAGTGAGAGAGCATCTAGCACATTAAGTACCTGCTTAGTACTTGGTAACTGTTGGTGGTGGTAGTAGTAGAAGCAGTAGCAGTAGTAGTAGTGGTAATAGCAGCAGCAGTAGTGATAGTAGTAGTAGTCACAGTGGTAATAGTAGTAATAGCAATAATAATAATAGTAGCAATAGTAGCAGCAGGAGTGTTAGTAGTAGTCATAGTCGTAGTCACAGTGGTGATAGTGGTAGTAGTAATAGCAGCAGCAGTAGAGATAGTAGCAGTAGTTGTAGTCACAGTGGTAATAGTACTAGCAGTAGCAGTAGTAATTGTAGCAGCAGTAATGATAGCAGTAATAGTAGTAGTAATAATAATAGTAGTAATAGCAGCAGCAGTGGTAACGGTAGTAGTCGTAGCCATTGCCGTCATTGCAGTAGTATTTGATAGGATTATTTATTTGATCCTCACAGTGATCTGCGAGGGGCAAAGGGCAGAGATCACAAGCCCCATTTTAAGGTAAGAACATGAAGAGTTAGCGAGAATGGCTCCTTTTCCAAGATCTTGCAGTTGGAAGTAACCATATCCGAGAGGAGAGCCCAGGCCTTCCAACTCTGCAAGCATGGCCTAGAGAAGCCAGGGAAGGTGGGTGTCATCGCGTGTGCAGGCTGCTATAACAAAACACCACAGACCGTGTGGCTTAAGCAATAGACGTTTATTTCTCTCCGTTCTGCACACTGTAAGTCCGAGAGGAAGGTGCCTGCAGATTCATGTCTGGCGAGGGCTCTCTTCCTGACTCGCAGAAGGCCACCTTCTTGCTCTGGCCTCACATGGTGGAGAGGGAGAACTCTGGTCTCCTCCTCTTCTTGCAACGGAACTAATCCCGTCATGGAGGCCCCACCTAAACCTAATCACCGCCCAAAGGCCCCACCTCCAAATACCAGGGTTAGTGCTTCAACATATGAATTTCGGGGGTCACAGTCCATAGCAGCAGCCATATTAGTATTTGAGGGATGTATTTTACATCCAGAGAGAGCAGCACTTCACAGTTAACGGATCCCCCAGCAGCCCCACAGTGCAGCTAAGCAGAACCAGCAGTATCCTGGAGTGCTTCCTGTCTCCTGCATTTGGCTTGGGCAAGTAAAGCCGTTTGCTTCGGAAACCAGACAGGCAGGACCGGGAGTCAACCCAGTGTGAGTTAAGTCTAGCTTCCTGACGAATCCTCCCCCCCAGGCTTCTCTGGAAAGGGTCCAGGCCCTGAGGTAGGGCTGCTGGAATAGCCAGATTCCTGGGGCAGCTTGGCCCTCCTACCAGAAAGGACACTGCTATGGGGGCAGGAACCCTGGGTCTGAGTGACGGCTCCATTGCTGACTCCATCACCTCCCTCCCCCAGGGACTAAACTTGCCCTTGTGTTTGTCCAGCTCCAATGTTCTGAGATTTTGACACTTGATTTTGAGATCTCGAGGCTTGTGTTTGGGGACCACAGTAAGCAGCCCAAGGGGCAGGGCTGGGTGGGCCAGCGGCTCTGTGCTCAAGATAACAAAGAGAAGGCACAGCCTGAGCAAAGAGGGGGTAGCAGAGGGAATGCCGTGTCATCTAATCCATGGCTGATTAATCCTTTGAAAATGTGCTCTGGGGACATGTCCGTGAAGGACGTCACCGAGGTGGGGAAGAATGCAGCCTGTTGTCTGGGCCCAGGACACAAAGGCCTATCTGTGCACACGTGGGCACTCTCCATCCAGGCCAGATCAGCTGCTCCTGTTTCCTCCTTCACCATCACAATACAACTACACAGTTACAGTCTGCCCTTCTACCCCCGCCCCAGGAGAGCTGAGCAATGGGATTTCTGCCCACTGGGTGCCTGCTGAGCACAGCCAGTAATACATGCCTCCCGGCCCAGTTGGCTTCTGGCAAGTCTAGAATTTCAATAGCCTGCTTCTCCCTGCCCTCATTTACTGCCCTTTCTCGTCTTCCCTTTCTGTCACCCACCCCAGCACACGTGTGAGTGGCAGATCTAGGGTGATCTGGACCCAGCTGATCACCCGGGAGCCAAGCCTGGAAGCTGGAGAGATAACCAGCTGGGTGGTGGCCAGCTGTGGCACACGGTCACTCCAGAAACACTTTCCTCGGGCAGTGAAGCGGCAGCTGTCCTGGCCCACCACCCCGATCCCTAGGAAACCAAGCAAGGAACGCTATTTCCCAGAGTCCCTGCCAAGGCCCAGCAAGAGCCAGTGCGGCACTGGAGTCAGGAGGCCGGGGATGTGAATACGGATTCCGACGTTCTGGGCTGCGGTAGTGTAGGCACAGTTCTGAACTCTGAGTCTTAGCTTTCTCATTTATGTAAAATGAGGATCATAGTGCTTGCCACGTAGGGTTATTGAGAACATTCTGTGGGCTAAGCAGTGCTTAGCACGGAGGGGACACATTAGTTAGCACTGAAACACACACACACACGTCCCATGCATCAGCCACCCAGCATCATTCATTTGTTCATCATGATTGATGGCTTCTTTGTGTCAGGCACTATGTTAGACACATGGGACAAATCAGGCAGCAAAAGAGACAAAAACCCGTGCCCTGGTAGAATGCAACTTCTAATGGGAGGAGACAGAAAAGAAACAATACACGTAATAATTAAGGAAAGCAGATAGTCTGCTGGAAGGTGATAAGGGCTACCGGGAAAAGACCAGAGGAAGAGGAATTGGAAAATGCGAGCAGGGGGAGGGTTTCAACTTTCAATAAGGTGATAAGGAAAGGCTACCTTGAGAAGGTTTATGTAAAGACTTGAAGGAGATGAGGAAGGGAGCCAGGCAGATTTCTGGGGGAAGAACGTTGCAGGCAGAGGGAACAGCTATGCAAAGTCCCTGAGATGGAGAGCTCCTGGTGAATCTGCAGAACAGAAGGAGGCCGGATGTGCTGCAGAGGGACCTCGAGGGAGAGAGTGAGAGGAGAGAACAGAGAGGCTGTGTCACCTGGGCTATGTTCCTTTGCCAGGGCTGCTCTGACAAGCACCACAGCCGAGCGGCTCAGACAACAGACGAGTAGTGAGTTCTGGAGGCTAGATCCGAGATCAACGTGTGCCGTGCTCCCTCTGAGGGTGCTGGGGAAGGATGTTCCAGGCCTCTCTCTTGGCTTCTGGTACTTCCTCAGCTTGTGGCAGCATAACTCCAATCTTCACATAGCATTCTCCCTGTCCATGTGTCTGTGTCCACACTTCCCCTTTTCAGTAGGGCCCACCCTAATGACCTCATTTTAACTTGATTACTTCTGAAAAGACCCCATCTCCAAATGATGCCACATTCTGAGGTATGGAGGGGTTAGGACTTCAACAGAGGTTTTCTGAGGGATACAATTTAACCCATAAAAGCATCGTAGGCCGCTGTAAAGACCTCAGCTTTTTCTCTGAGTGATATGGGAGCCATCTGAGGGTCTTGAGCCAAGAAGGTGGGACATGCTGTGAGTTACATTTTAAAGGGAGGACCAATCTCTCCAGAGGTTACCTTTCTCTGGTGTGCATGTGGTTGGGTGCCCCGTGTCCCTCCTGACTCGTATTCCTGGTGGCTGCTTCCAGCCCCCTCACAAGACAAAGCCCTCCTTGCCCCTGCTTACCGTGAGAAGTCTAGGATGCAGTGCTGAGGAGGGACACGGCTGCTCCCTGTGGGGCTGGAGAGGGCTGCGTGCAGTCACCCAGCTTCCCCTTGCCGCCTTGGCATTCTCCAGACACTGTCACTTGAAGCCCTGTGAGTCTATCAGGGCTGGAAAACCCAAAGGCGATTGCAGTGCGGTGGGGAAAAGTCTGAACCCCTCACTAAGTGTAATTTCTCCCTCAGAGCAGAGAACAATCCCAGAGACGTAAAACCCTGCCCAAGAGCCCATGTGTCCTCCCCAGCTCCCTCCCTCGCTCCCTTGGGGTCTGCACCCTCTTCTCACTTCATGTGCATGCGTGCATGCGTTGCCCTCTCTCCTTGTTGGCCGAGTCCCAGCATCCCTCCCCGCTCCCGCAGGCACTGCATTTCCCCAGGACTGAGTTATCTGCAACACGGCCCTGGACCCTGCACGCGGATGGGAGCAGAGCACACACTGTGAGGTCTTCCCGCAGTGGAGGTGCGGCGGCGCTGGCTGCGGGGCTGGAAAGCACACACAGACCCACACTGACACATGATTCCCTCAGAAGAAACAATCATTCTGAGAGAAAATAGGGCTTAAACCCACAGAAGGAAGATCTGTGTGTAAGCCCGTCGTTGCCCAGAATGGAGTTGGTACTTCACGCAATGCACCCGTCCCCGTCAGGGAGAATGGCCGGCATTGAGGTTGTCATCACACAAGGACAGCAGGTCACGTGTCGCTAAAAGGAACAGAGTTTCCTAAAGTTGCTTTCACCGCTGTTGAGGAAGCATCAGTTGCCTGTGTTGTCAATCGGAGTGATGGAGGCGGAGGCGATGGAGACTGGGGGGGGATCAAAGTCTCCACTGCCGTTACTCTTACTGGCTTAGGTTATTTCTATTTATCTCCTTTCTCCCCACCTCTCCTTTCAAATTGTACCACGTTGGCCTACAAATGAGTTCTTCCTTGTTCTCATGGGTGAGCTTCTGGAGGCAACTCTGTCTTTTTTTCCTCCGATGTTGACATGTCCCGTTGGGCTGCCAGCCTGAGGATGAAGCCCACATACAGAGGAGGGCAGCGCAGGAGCAGGGCAGGAAAGGGAGCCGAGCCCGGAGTGAAGCTGCACCAATGCCCACCCATCTCTGGGACTTCAGTTACCTGGGAGGTGGAGGGTGGGAAAAGGAAGGTGTGGGAAGAGCCAAGGTTGGTACTTTATTTTCCCAGATCTCCTTCTGTGGGTTTGAGAAAGGTGTGTCTTCCCCAGGCCCCGAGGTCGTCTCTCTGGGTGACAGGATCCCTTCCCCATCCAGCAGTCCACCCAGGGCTCTGTTGGCAATGCTGTCCTACCTCTACTCGCCCCTTCAGCTCGAGCACTCAAGGGCATATGACAAAATAACACAGTCCAGTATGCCTTCAGCCTCCTTTATATGGAACCACACAGATCTGAGGGAAAGATGGCTTGTGTTCTGACCCGGTAGTAATCATGGGGTGATTATTTCAAGGGGGATATTTTGGGACATCGTGTTAGTCCATGTCCTCTGAGAAGCAGATGGCAAGATGAGATTAAATTGCAAGGGTTGCACTAGGGGAAATGCCTATGGGAAATTAAGGGGTAGGGAGTCAGACAAGGCTGGAGAGCTATCAGCCTCTTTGCATACTGACCCCAGCTGAAGGAGAGAGAGAAGGAAGGTGGAGCAGAAGCATCTTAGACAAACCTGGAGGGTTCAGCAAGTCTGTCTGGGGTCCTCAGGCCAAAGTCAGCTGTCAGGGGAGTCTGAGTGTTCTAGGACTGGGTGGGTCTGTCTTAGTATTCCTGCTGTGCTCAGGCACTGCCTGGGAGAAGCTGGTGGGAAGGGTGGCTTGGTACAAATGCAGCTGTGAGTTTCAGATGTAGCAGCTGGGACCCTTGGTTAATGATGCTCCTGGTGGTTGGAAGTCTGGGAGCTACATTCTTAGGGCCAGCCATGGACACAGCCTCTTCAAATCCCCATGGCCCTGACTCTTTGGAAATGGCCAGCATCTCCCAGGAGCTCCATGCCAGGTGTGTGTGAGTGTCACATTCAAGTTTTAGCGTCACCAGCCTATTCAGAGTTCTCACAGCACAGATGACTCTTAAAGTACAGCCCATTGACCACTTGCAGAATGGGAGGGTGAGAAGGAAAAACAGGTCAGAGATAGCCAAGTTGAGCAGGCAGATGTCAGTCGCTCTCTTCAGCTTTTTGCACTTTATCAGGACGAGGGCAACCAGCATATTGCCCACAAAACCAGAGATGAACACCAGTGAGTAGAGCAGGGCCAGGAGCCTGGCTGTGATTTGTCTCACGTCGGTTTTTTGGCAGGGCTCTGACATACCGTAATCGATGTCATAGAACGGACTTGTCTGATAATCTATCTTGAATCCATCAAGAATGTTTTTTTAAAGCATAGATCTCTGGACTCCATCTCAGACCTACCCTAACACAATTGCGGAGGGATGGTCTAGGAATTGGCATTTAAACAACAACATACCCCAATACACACAGACACACACTCGTGATTCCTGTGCCTTCTAAATTTGGAAAATCACCTTACACCATGAGTAGGTGATAGACTCCAGGTCTCCTATTTCTTGGTCAGTCCCATTTCAAACATTTTGCACTGTTCTCTGGGAACGCACCTACATATCACAACTTGTGTCTCAGTGTCTGGATTTGAAATGATGGTGAGGACCACACACTTCCCAGCTGAAGAGAGCTCTGGGAACTTGGGCTTTCTGGCGTGGCCAAGCACAGGTGCCTACATATCACCTTTCCCAAAACATTACACAAGGTGTAGAATTTCTTGGGACTCCAAGCTTAGGAATTTCAGTTTCTTGCTTTCCACGCCCTGTACAGCACTACGTCTCTCCAATCTTGGGATAGTCCCTCCTTATGAGGATATTGGAACTCCGAGTCTCCCAACAGGTTTCTTCTCCCAATTACTCAGTGGGAAGCTGTGCTTTGGGGGCCCTTCCTTTTATCACTCTTACACCCACTGATTGCCACGGTCCGTGGGCTAGGCTGTCATGAACCTTCCCCACTCATCAACCTGTCCTTCCTTTCTTCTGCCAGCACCAGCTACTCAGGCCTCAGGGATTTCTTGTCTTATCAGCTTACCTGCAGTGCTCCTGGAGGGTCAATGTACACGCTCCGGCCCACTCCTCCCGGCCGGCCGTGAGCACCTGGAAACACTGAGGCCTTTGTTGGTTTCGTTATCTCCACCCTCCTCCACCTTAGATGCTCTTTTCTGCCTTTGAGTTCATTCCAGCCTGGTTAATTGGCTCTGCCCTGTTCCCAGCTAAACCTAGCCCCACTCATATTCTGGATGGATATTTGTAGAAGGATCAACTGTAAAAACCAATACAGTTATTATAAAAACCAATAATACCCAGTGTTAGTGATGGCACTGAGAATCTGGTCTCCTTACGGCTGGTCATGGTAGATGTTGTTATGATTCCTTAGGAACATAATTTGGTGATATACTTGAAGTATGAAGAGATCTGGAGTGTTTATACCCTTGATTTGGGAGTTTCACTTTTAGGAATTTAGCTAAAGAAAATAAACCTAAACAGGAAAACGCTTCATATAAATAAAAATGTATGTCACAGAAATTTATAATATGAAAGAATTGGAAATAATAACAATGACTAATATCCATTAAGTGCTCATTATGTACCGGGCACCATTAAATTCTGTATATTTATTATCTCATCTAATCCTCACCACACCTCTATAAGATAGGAACAACTATTATCTGGTAAGAACTGTAATTATCTCCATATGATTTCTGTAATTTCCCCCAAGCACCTAGTAAGGGGGAGGTACGCTGTAGTTTGCACTGCTGGCCTGGGGACTGCCCCACAGCTTGGGTCATTGCCTTAACTTTGAACAAGCCATTTCCTACACCTCCCCTCTTCAGTAATTAGAATACAACAAGGTCAGAGCCAGAATTAGCCAATTAATTACATGAATCACAAACAAGCAAGCTCTCCCTCTCGCTCCTGATAAAGCTGGGTTTATGAACCGGACAGGACTTTCAACGAATTGGCTTAACTTTTTAAATTGAGTAAGTTTGAGGGGGGCATCATTTTAGATCTGGCTCCTCATTTAAACCTTCAAGATCTTCTGGATCCTGATCCTTTCATTTAGCACAGCAACAATCTCTCTTGGGTTTTGGGTTTTTGGGGTTTTTTTTGCTGCAGATCCATGACACGTACTCTGTGTCTTCACTCCACACGTCAGTTAGCTTAGGGCCCAGGAGGGCAGTGCTGAGAGACCCTCTCTAGGTTAGGACAATCGTGCTAAAACTTACCCACTCCCACTTTTTAAAAGAATTTTAAGTTACTTGTGAACTCCGTATATATAAAGCCGCCAACTGAGCTCTGATCAGCCATCGGTTAGCTCCAAACCACGATCTGAAGACTGAGTTGGTTCTTTGGCAAACTGCCTCAATTTCCTCACCTGGAATAAGAGTGATCATTTGGACCTCCACAGCACTGTTCTGAAGATGGAGAAATAGGTGACAGTGCCTCCCACAGTACTTTGCACATAGACGGCCCTCGATACACATTCATTTATTCGAGCTTCATTCATTCATTCATTCATCCTTCTTCCTTGTTCAATCAACACACATTGAGAATGTGGATGCAGAGCTGAACCACTCCTGAGCCCTCCCCACCCCCAGGAGGTACGGGTTGCTGTGGGAAGCCTGGCAGGGCGGCAGAGCCCAGGTTCGATGTAGCAATTGCAACTCCTGACTCTTCTATCAGGAAAGACGGGCCCCTGTACATGCTGCCACAGCTGGCTGCCTTCTGCCAAAGGTGCAGGTGAGGGAGGGAGGCCCGAGCTGGGTGATGATGGAAGCATGAAGAAGGAAGTACTATCCTGGTGGAAGAATGTCTTGGCCTGTGTGGGGCCACAATGTGAATTTTGGCTTTGAGTTAGTCAATAAGCTTTTTTTTCGTTAGGGATGGCAAAATGATCTTTATGGAGTATAAGGAGTATTTTACAATTACAATTACAATTTACAATTTGCAATTACAATTAGCAATCCTTTTTAGGAGTAATCACTATCCTTAGGGATTTAGAATGTGCTAAAATCATAATCTCTTCAGCAGTTACATGTTTGGAGAAGGGAGTTGGTCTTTTCCTAAAGGAAGGTGCTATTGTACTCTTGCAGGTAAATTCTTTTTCTGGTGTGTCTCCTCCTTTCCCCTCCTCTTGCCACTGACACCCCTGACTTGTCCCGTTTATTCCAGGCATCGAGCTGCTGAACTGCCACTGAAATGTGTCAGCGATTAACCGCCCCAAGTAAAGGGCGCCTCAAAGGAGGTTTGGAAGCACTTAACTCTTTCTCCAAATTGTTTTTTAGTTATGTTAAGAAGTGCGATCACCAACAGCCCTGAACTGGTTCAAACCCCAAGGCAAGAGCGAACACCTGCGTAGATGGGCGGAGAAGCGTCCAAGAGAGTACCCCTGTTTCATTTTAATGTTAAGATCTTCACCTCAGGAGGAACTTAGGCCACAACATGTGATGTATGTGGAAGCATGTTTTCCAGCTGCGCCTGCATGATACCCACCTCTCCCTTTGGAATATTCATTCCGCGTCCGAAACAAAAGGCCCCTGCTTTCCCTTGCTTGGGTGCCACCACTTTGGAAATGATGCCCTGTGGCCTCTATTTTGTTGCAAATAAACCTTACCTTGTGGGACAACTACTTCTGGTGAAGGCGCTTTCAACTCACCACGAAGCAGACCCACTTTGGTTTGGAAACACTTGGAGGGACAAAGCAGAATCCCCAGAGAGGGTGTCCTAAGAGAGTGCCAGAATCACTGCTTCGTTGCAGAGGGAGCACTTGTCTTTGTCTCGAGGATCTGTCAGTGAATAGGACTGAAAACATTCCTGCACTCATGAAGCTTACCTTCCAGTGGAAAGAGCCCCACACCAAACACAGGATAAAGACGACAATTCCAGAGAGTCAAGGGAGCCGCAAAGAGGAGAAAATGAGGCTTTGATAGATTAAAGAATGCGCCCAAGGTCATGCATTAGTAGGCGACAAAGCCAGGACTCAAGACCATACTTATCTGGCATCAAAATTCATATTCCTGACTCTGCTCCACAGACTCTCCTGCAACTAGTCCTTTCATCACAACCAAATGAGGATTAGACCTTACCTTTGCATAGCATTTTATGCTCTTCCAAGCTATTTCCAGCACGTCACCTCATTTCACCTGGGGACATTATTATTTCCAGCTTCCCCTCCGAGGCCTGCCATGAATGCAAAGGAAAATGGCAGGAGCAGATCCTCTAGCAACGGAGCCAATTAAGCTTCCTGCAAATGTGAAGCAGTTAAATTCCCATGACATAAAGGACCAAGAAAAGCCTTAAGTTGGCCATGTCTAGAGCAAGAACTCGTGGGCTGGAATTTAAATAGGAAAAGACCTTTCCTTTCTCCTCCTGTGACTCATTGAAATGAGTTCTTACGCAGTCTCCTCAATGTTGAAAGAATCGACTAATGGGAGGTTCCAATGTTCTTAGGTGTTTTGGGGACAGGAGGGAACGGCAGCCACACTCAATTTTTCCGGTGTCTCCAGGGAAGTTCCACCTTCCAGTCAGTAGAATAGTGCTTATTCCTTCGAGCGCCCAGTCTTAGCAATAAGGTCAGCACTTGAATGTTTATAAGGTATGTTGACATAGTTGATTTCGTTTGATGCTCACATGATCCCCCTTGGGTAGGTTCTAATATTCTTCTTAATTACAGATGGAGAAGCTGAGGGTGAGAGAAGGCAACTGGCTCAGTGTGTTTCTGTGGGGTTGCAGGCGAGCTGGGCTTGAGACGCCTGATGCCAAGTCTCTGCCTTGCTCGGCCATGATGCGCTGCCGCTGAAAAGACACTGGCTTTTGTGATGGCTTTGCAAAGAACTCTTTCTGAGATGTATTACATACTTCCCTGCCTTTTGAAGCAGAGGGCCCCGGGGGTGGGGAGTGTGTGGTCTGGCACAGCAGTTTCTTGATGAATAAAAGTAGCTTTGTGAACGCATATCTTTCTGTCTGCCCAGCAATGTACCTATTTTATTGGTTTTTCTTACTTTGGCTTTTGATGTCACTGGGCCTGCTCACTGCAGTCCTTGTCTTCTCTTTGCATTTTGAAGCCTCTAATCAGAAGTGAAGCTTATTACAAGTTGTTGTAGGCCAATCCAGTGGGAATGGAAGTTGCTACAACCCTTCTGATGGACAATTAGACAATGAATTTAAGAAGCTTTAAAAATGTTCATAATTTTTATGCTGCATTTCCACTTCTAAGAATATATCTTAAGAAAATAGTCAGGAGTGTGCAAAAATATTTCTGTATGAGACTATTGTGACATTATTTATAAATTTCAAAATTGAAAGCAATCAATATAAAGAACGATGGGGCATTGATAAAATAAAATACATTAAGTCCATGCGATAGAATATCATACAGCCATTAAAATTGCAAAAAATTATCTAATGGCATTATGATATATTCATAATATATTGAGCAGTTTGTAAAACAGCATGTACATTATGATGACAATTTTGAAAAAAGTAATAAACATAAATAGAAAAATAACAGGAGAATATTTTCCAGGAGTTACTTCTGGATGTGGGTTACGGATGGCTTTTATTTCTCTGTGTATAATTTTCTTATTTTCTACATTGAACATGTGCTACTTTTAAAATAAGACCCTTAAATACCATTCAGGCATGAAATATCGGCTAGGTGTTAAATAACCCACAGAGGGTCTGAGTAAGGGCCAGCATTGTGGGTGTGATATTAGACAGGATCGTGACTTCATGCGGCAGGGAAGCTGTTATGGAAGAAGAAATGCTCTCCTCCTGAAGTATTTTAGGCTCACTGGGGAGGAAAGACCCCATCAAAGTATCAGAGAACATGAGAAGGAGGGAGTGTCCATCAGTCCAACAGTGGTGATGATGCAAGATGCTGCCTGCAGGCAGCTGGGCCTTGAAGGGTAGTTAGAAAGCCAAGAGGAGGTGGAAAGGGGCTGGGTGGACCCCTCACTGGGTGGGAAGAGGAGTTTCCTTCTGCTCCTTCCCTAGATATCCAAGCCGCCTGTTGTAACTCTGCTCAGACCAGTGAACTCGTACAGCTGTATCCTCGGTTGCAAGACCATCTGTGAGGAGCCTGACCTGGGCACCCCGCAGGAGGGCATGTTCCTGCCTCACATCAGTTGGGAGGGCACCTGCCCACCTGCCTACTGTCCTTCATGAATCTGGGCTACAGCTGCCAAAGCGGTTTGCCCTGTTCTTGTACTATTGGCATTTAGCCCAGTGCCAGCCAAGGCAGGAGCGTGGATGGTATACAAGGTATGTGCAGAGGCTGAGGCCCCTCTTAGCATCTGACGTCAGGGTGAGAACTCCAAGTCCCTCTGAGGCCCTTTATTACTGATAATACCCTTGGGTTATGGACAACATGCTCATTGGAATCCTAAGTGCATGTGAGGATGCATGAGCCCAGGCCACCATCCCATAACTGCCCTCACCCCCATGCACACGCATCCAGGCCCTTGCGCTCCTGAGCATCCCTTGGATTTGTAGGTCAGTATAATGAAGCCCCTCTTCCTTCTCCCTTCTCACCCCATTCTGCAGCCTGGCTCGGAAGTGCAGTCCTTGCGAAGCCCCACCTTGGCTGATGGACTCCCGGCAGCTCCATCTTCTAAAGTGAGTCAGCCGGATTGTGGGGCCTTCACTGCTCTGAGAATGTGCTGAGTCAGGAAAAGCCTCTGCTTCCCGGGTGCACCTTGGAGAGGTGCACACTCAATCTGCCCACCAACCCCAGTTTCCTCAGCTCCCCAGGAGGGTTGGGGCAGGCGAGATGATGGACCCCAGGCTTACCTCAACCTTAATAAGAGGAGAGAATATGACAAGGCTTAACCGCCAATAGTAAGTTGTTAATATTTGTGTATTTGGTAGTAACTCCCAAAATATCTCCTAAGAAAATGAGATGCTTTTATTCATTCATCATTTATTCATTCATTCATTCAACAAATATTCATTCACTCCACAGATATTTACTCATGTTAGTTGCTAGAAGAAATGGGAAAGAATAAGAAAGACTCAGCAGGCCAGCCCAGTGGCGCAGCGATTAAGTGCGCACGTTCCACTTTGGCAGCCTGGGGTTCGACGGTTCAGATCCCGGGTGCCGATATGGCAACACTTGGCAAGCCATGCTGTGGTAGGCATCCCACATATAAAGTAGAGGAAGATGGGCATGGATGTTAGCTCAGGGCTAGTCTTCCTCAGCAAAAAGAGGAGGATTGGCAGTAGATGATAGCTCAGGGCTAATCTTCCTCAAAAAAAATAGAAAGTCTCAGCAATTCCACTTCCTGGTATATACTCAAGATAACTGAAAACGTACGTCCACACAAAAACTTCTACATGAGTGTTCATGGCAACATTATTCATCATAGCTAAAAAGTGGTAACAACACAAATGTCCATCAACTGTGGAATGGATAAATGAAATGTGGTATATCCATAACGGCATATTATTTGGCCATAAAAAAGGAATGAAGTACTGATATATGCTACAGCATGGATGAACCTGGAAGACATCATGCTAAGTGAAAGAAGCCAGGCAGAAAAGATCTCATCACATGATTCCATTTACATGAGATGCCAAGAATAGGCAAATCTACATAGATTTCTATAGACAGAAAGTAGATTAGTAATTGTCCAGGGTTGAGGAGCTAATAGGAGGGGCTGGGGGGTGTTGGCTAAGGCGATCAAGATTTCCTTTTTGGGGTGATAACAATGTTCTGAACTTAGTGAATGGGGTTCTACCTCCGAGAATGCAGCTCCGGGTTGGAGGAGTTGGCTGGATTTTGACCTCATTGTTCCCTTTGGTGGTCCAGGGAGTGGCCTGACTCCAAGTAGGCTTGTTGCAGTGACCACAAGACTACAACAAAGCCTCAGCTTCTGCAAACGAAGGCTAAAGCATGAGGTCAGACCGCAGGTAGGGCAGTGAGTCCTCTAACTGCAGGAAAACCAGGCTACACTAGGCATTCGCTCCTCCCTTTGCAGGGCCCTTGAAGTAAGGGACCAGTGGCAAAAGCGGATGGCATGACCTGATATGATAGCCCTCTGCTCCACAGCTACCCAGCCCTTGGTCCTGTAGGATAATATCTGGGCTGCCCATTCAATCCAGCCCTAGCCTCTCTTTTTTCCAGCACTATCATTCCAACAACTCACCCTTGCTCCAAACACCCCTGTATTTTCCAGCCTTCATCCCTTTGTCCACACTGTTTCTTCTGCCTTGACGCCCCTTCTCCATCATTCCCTGTTAAAATCCCACTCCTACTTCAAGGTCTGGACCAAATGCACCTCCCTCCATCTACCATGTGTTCCTGCACCATCTGCTTTCCTCATGTCGTCCACCATCAGAAGGTATCTCTCCCTCCTCTGTGACTCCCACCTTACCCCATTATCGTGTTTGGCTGGGTGATGGCACCACCCCATCTGCCTATTAAGGGTGTTTCCGGATAGTGATCTCCTTGAGGGCAAGGATCCTATATGATGCCAGTTTGTATGCTCCCTGGTGCCCAGTGCAGTGCCTTGCACGTGGTACACCCTCAGGAAACGTCTGCTGAATTATGGTATGGCATTCTTCTAATGGAGTGGGCTGTGTTCTCAGAAACTCAGCACACAGGAATTCACCATTAATGAGTTTGAGACTCAGAGAACTGGTTTCACAGATGGAAATTCTTTGCAGAATTTTCAGTTCCCTCAGCCCATTTGTTCACTTAAGCCTACGTTCAAGGGTCACTTCTGCCTCTCTCTGTCTCTCTGTACCTTCCCTCAGCTCAGCAAGTGCCTCGCTAAATGCCAGCAGCTTCTGCAGCGCGCCGTGGGAACAGGGTTTGCGTACCACCAAGAGTGCCGTCAGGACTGGAGAGGGAGGTGCTGAAGCCGAGAGATTTTCAGTTCATTATGTTCTGTTCAGTGAAGCCATCAGTGATATTTCTTCTTTAGACCTTTATGCTTTTCTGCCAAACATAAAAATATTTCAACCATTTGCATCCACATTGGTGAATTGCAGAGAATAACATGATGAATCTTTTATTAGAAAACTGTTGTTTTCCCTCTTTGTGATTTTTTTAAAGGTCTGTTGTCTTTTTGCACAGAATTTTATCATGTGTTGGTGCCAATTTGTTTTCCAGAGGATCACATCTCCAAATTTATATTGAAAGGCAAGTGAAATGGGACTTCACGGCCTTGGCTGGACACCAAGTGATAGCTAATTTTTGCAGCGGGGAGGATGAAATAACAAGTCTCTGAATTGCAATCTTGGTTTCTCCTTCTGTTCCAAAAGAAAATTATTTAAATAACAAACTCCTGTCTTAATCATAATTATTAATTAACGAAAGTATGTCTGTATTTCAAAAGTATATTTTTGTTTTTTAGATTTTAAATGTCATCCTGGGGTTGGCAAATACTTTGAGGCTCTCACCTTTGATTAAGGCAGAGGATTCTGGTGAAATGAATTAACAGTTCATTTAACCTAATGAACTGGAAGAGCAA
This sequence comes from Equus quagga, assembly GCF_021613505.1. Classification (NCBI taxonomy): domain Eukaryota; kingdom Metazoa; phylum Chordata; class Mammalia; order Perissodactyla; family Equidae; genus Equus; species Equus quagga. Next base: position 46,869,235 of record NC_060284.1, on the reverse strand, counting down.
ACAGAAATCCAGTTGACTAATTGTCACTCTTTATGGCTGGCATTAGCTGTCATCTAATCTTTAGCCAGTACACAGAAATGATAAGAATATCCATTCTGTAGAATGAAGGAGCATCATTTATGCTTGAAACCGTTTTATAGTTACTTAATTAATTACAGACTGTGAAATAAGGAATGCCGTTGTAACATAAACTCTATTTTGGAATTTCATTTGCTCCCAAGAACAAATGAGGATTTTAATTTACTTAATTTCTTATGTGAGGATATAAACTTTATATATCCCTGGAGAACCCCTCCCGTGTCCCTATCTACTCACCTCTAATGGTTGTTCTCGGTTGCTCAGATCCCTCATGCTGTGGAGACTTGACCTTGCACACACACACACTCCTATCCATACACAGAGCCTTTCCTGCTCCTCTCTCATAACTAAGTTCCTCTTAGTTATGAAGGATGTGGAAGACAATGGAGGTCGTCCATTCTTTGTGGACTCTCATATGTGCTTTGACCTTCAATTAAGAAATTTAAAGTTATGTCCTGATTCTAAAGATCTTTAAATATGATACTACATGAGTCTTAGAATCAACGAAATGTGGCGTTTGAATTTGGAAGGGAGCCTTCTGGAGGCAACGCCTTAGTGACTCCAATGGTGGAGTGTCAGGTATCCTGGAGGTTGGTGGGGAGAGAGGTTGCAGGCAAGTGGTACTTTTGTTGCCACGCAAATCACACCATGTAGTAAGCTGCCTGTTCCAGCTACAGAGTGACTATGGGTGGGGAGACCCAGTACATAGAAACAAAATAAAACATAAACAAGAAACCACATAAAAAAGAAGTCAGTCTGCCTGTAGGAAATTCTTAAACCTTCTGTAACGCTGCATAAATCTCATTGATCGGAGAAGGCAGAGAAAGCCCACGCACACGGAATGTTCTGAGAAGAGCCCATAGTCTATCTCTCTGCTTAGGCCTCTGCATGGAGGCTGGAGACCTGAGTTCTAGTCTTTGCTTTGTGGCTTTCCAGCTCAGAGACCCAGTGAGCTGGGTCTGTGGTTTTCATACTTTGTCCTCAGTGCTGGAGCCCTTGGGGTGGAGGGCAAAGACAGGGACCCTGGGCTTCAGTCTGAACAGCTCCACTTCTGTCTGCCTTGGATATTGGATGTCTGCGATTTCCTATTAAAAAAAAAAAAAGATTTCCTCTGCTAAAAGAAACCTTGAAAATTATTGATAGAGATGAACCCTATACTCTCTTCTATTGAAATTCTCAGATTTATTACTTCACTCCAAAAAGGCAGATTATAGAGAAATACTAGAATATTTCAGCTTAGATAGTAGTGTTCAGACAAGAAGGCTATCTTAGTTCGGGCTGCTATCACAAAATACCATAGACTAGGTGGCTTATAAACAATAGAAATTGATTTCTCACCATTCTGGAGGCTGGAAGTCTGAGGTCAGAGTGCCAGCATGGTCGGGTTCTGGTGAGGTCCCTCATCCAGGTTGCAGACTGCCATCTTCCTGTATCCTCACCTGGCAGAAAGAATGTAAGAGAGCTCTCTGGGATCCCTTTTTTAAGGACACTAATCTCATTCATGAGGGCTCTACCTTCATGACCTAATTACTTCCCAAAGGCCCCGCCTCCAAAAGCCATCACATTTGGGATTAGGACTTCAATATGTGAATTGGAGGGAGACACAAACATTCAGTCTACAACAAAGGTCCAAGGGTAATTCATACGCGAAGTTGTACCAATTGCTTCCTCCTGATTGTTCCTGCTAAGACCTCCCTCCCCTGTAAGTGACCCCTTGGAAGTAGAGTTGCCTAGTATATTGGTTTCCTATTGCTGCTGTAGCAAATTACTGCAAATTTCATAGCCTAAAATAATACACATTTATTATTTTATAGTTTTGTAGGCTAGAAATCAACACGGGTCTCACTGGGCTAGAATCCAGGTGTTGGCAGGGCGGCAGCCCTTTCTGGAGGCCTGAGCAGAGAATCTGCTTCCCTACCTTTTCCATTCTCTGGAGGCCACCTGTATTCCTTGGCTTGTGGCCCCTTCCTCCATCCTCAAAGCCAGCAATGATGAGTCAAGTACTTGTCACATTGTATTTCTCTGATCCTCTTCCATACTCATATCTCACTCTGACTTTCTTCGTCTGTTTCCCTCTTCACTTCTAAGGATCCTTGTGATTACACTGAGCCCATCAGGATACGCCAGTATAATCTTCATATTTTTACATTATTGGATTATCAATCTTAATTCTATCTGCCATCTTAATTCCCTTTACTATGTAATTAACATATTCACAGGTTCTGGGTATTAGGGCATAGACATCATTATGGGCCATTATTCTGTCTACCATACCTAGAAATAGGGGTCATAATGTCTTACAAGGATCAGAAAAGAGAAGTGACACAAAAGAAGCCACAGAGCCATAAATTAGCCTATTTCGAGTTACAGTGTATCCCCATATTGTTGCAAGCTAATGTTTATTAAAGAGGGACCTAGAGAGCAGCAAGTGAGTGTTTCGCGTGGGATTGGGGTCATAGGTTGGATTCCCCCAGTTGATGATTTCTGTTTAGGACATTTATTAGAGAGTGCTCTCGGGATCAATACCTTTGGAAGAGAAAGAAGTGAGAAAGATGATTTGGGAGGAGAGAGAAATTGGGCTACAAAGCAGTCTCAACAAAGGCCTCAGCTGACCCCCCTAGGGAGCTTTGAAGCTGGGGTGAGGGAACCAAACCTTAACACCCATGTTGACCAGTCATTGGGTGTAGACTGCCTCAGAAAGGGGGTATGACCTTGATGAGGCCTCTTGCTCTGCAGAGGGACTTCCTGGAGAAGACTGACAACCTAGCAGCTAGGGGATAAGTCTAGCAGCTCTGGAGGGGAATCTGGGCAGGCCATCCCAGTGCCTGCTACAGTTGGATCAAGGACTCTAAGTGTGGGGTGACTGTCAGTGAACTGGTGGGGATTCTCCAAGGCTTGGGTATAAGAGAGGGTCCCGGTGCAGGAAGAGTGTGTATAGGAAGGGATGTAGGCATTTGCTCAGGCAGCCAAAGAGTTGATTCGGAAGAGAAGTTTCCCATTGCCTCTTTACACCCCAATCCCTGTAAGACTCTTAGGCTCGCTGCCCACTGGGCGACAGCTTGCCTGCTGGTCGCCTCCAATTCATCACTGGAAATGACAGAGCAAGTGACGATCACATAGGCCTGAAGATTCTGGATAATGAGTAGGTTTACGCAGAGTAAGTAAGAAGCTGGCCTGAGCTTGGGCTTGATCTCTCATCCCAGAAATCCACACACTGACAGCAGAGTCCATTACCTGTGATCACACAACATTACTGTTTGTTTTTTTTGTCATCTGTAAGAGGAAGGATATGATTAAGGATAGTTTGTAGATCTGTTTATTATTTCACTTCTCCCAAAGTGAACTCTCTCCCACCTGCCTTGTGACCCTTGCCCTCCCTCAGAACTCTCTGCAGGGGATGGGACTCGGTAGTTTTAGGCATAGGCAGGATAGGAGGCCACCGGATCAGGGGCGCCAGAAAAACCCTCCTAACCCAAAAGAACCTCCCTAACATGGTTTCTGATCCTGATGGCCCACCATTTGGGCACAATTCTTTCACTTTCAAGCTCTGATCCTGATTTAAATGTAGATACTCTCAGAAAGGGTTACTACATCTCAGTGAAAGTATATTTTAGAAGTTCTCCTGAAAGAAAATTCTGGAATATAAGTAGTGTTCCAAGTATCAAAACCCTGCATAAGACTTCCATGGAAAGTCGTTTGCAATATTACTGAAAGCCCTTACAAACGTTTACATTCTTTGCTCTGGTAATTCTACCGCTGTGCATGTAAGCTGAGGAGATTGGTCTAAATACTGACAGGGCTTTGTACGCGAGTGTTCACTACAGAATAATTTCTAATGGTGTAACTTTGGAGACCATTTGAATGTCGAACATTTGGAAAATGCTCAGGTAAATACCAGCACAGTCACCCAATGAAAAAATATCCTGTCATTAAAAATTATAGTTAGGAAGAGTCTGTAATAAGATGATGAAAATATTTATGTTATAAAGTGAAAACAGCCCTAGATTTACATTAGAATGTGCATTTTATCACAGCTATGTAAAAATAAATCCATGTACATAGAAATAGAACGAAGCAAAATATATACAAATGGCAACAATGACTTGCTTGGTGGTAGAATTAGAGGAGCTCTTAAAATCATTTTATTGTTCTCACTATTTTCAAACTGTGTGATGCCTTTGTAACGCTTCTGTAATGCACTATGGTTTTAAGCATGGCGCATGCAAGTGGGCAGAACTCTCCGGACCCGCGTGTTCTCCGCAAGATTCCCTCGCAAGGGACCCGAGAGCCCCGAGGGGACGGAACTCTTCGCGGGGAAGACGCTCTGCTCTCCTTGCTGGCTGAGGCTGGAAGGGTTTAGAAGCCTAGGTCACTTTCCTGCGGCCACCGGGGCCGAGGACCCACCGCGAAGCGCCGAGCTCTGCGGCAGGGCCCTCGGCGGCCTCCGTAGCGCGGAGCCGAAGGCGTGGATCCCTGAGTGCTGTGCGACCTGCACAGTGGGACCAAACAGAGCGACTGGGGAGCAGCCTCAGAACCTCGGGAGCGTGACTTCCTCAGTTGTGAAATGAGTGCCTACCTCGTGGGCCGTATGAGGACTGAATGAGGTAATACACATGCAGTAATAAAGTGCTTATCACAGTGCCCATCCTAATGTGGGCAGCCAGCCCGGGGAGGAGTTCCAGACGAACCCCTGTTAGGCATCCTATATCGTCAGCACTCCTGGCCCTGGTCAGGGGACAGTGTGGGCTCTCCAAAGAGATCCCACGTCTCTTTAGCCTAGAATAAGGATGATGCTTCAGGGTTGTTAAAAGGATTAAATGGGATTATATCTAAAGGGATTAGCCGCGTGGCTGATGCTAAAATAATTTCCTCAGCCGCCTCTACCCTTTACAACTGGACGCCTGCAGCAGCGTCCTGGTGGGTCTCCTCATTTGTAAACTGGAGTTAATAGATGTGTTCTGAGAATTAAGTGAGAAATACACATAAAGAACCTGACATTTAACTAGGACTTGGCAAATGGTAGCAATTCTTTCTTCACTACGATGATAGACAAGCTGCGCCGTTGGAAACACACGCGCTTGGCACCTGCTTCTTGTGAGTGCAGGTGGGCACAGAGAAGACAGACAGTGAGTGCAGGGAGCCAGCATCGCCTTGACTGTACTGTACCAGGGCCCTCTGCAGTGTATCTGCTCTCTGCCTTGCCCTGCTTGCTCTTTGCATTTGCTGCGCCCATTAGTTCCCACACCTGGCCTCTGAGGCCATGAGCATAAGTACAGCTTGTTCTGACTGAGCGGAGCGAGCGCAGCACACACCAGCGGCAGGATCCCTGAAAGCCAGCCCTGCCAGCAGGTGAAGGTCCTGCAGCCTCCAGAGGGGTGAGGCCAAGTTAGCTTCTTGGAAATAGGCAGCTCAGGGGCCTGCCTAGGCGGGTCCTTCCTCCTCCTCTCTCCAGGACATCAGACTTTATAGAGTCCTGGATAAGAGGAAATTGACATGTTTTTATTCCATTGTCCAAATAGATGGTGTTTTGCTGACATTTAAAGAGAATTGTAGTACGAGCTACATTTATGGAGCCCTTTCTCTCTGCAGTCATTGTGCTAAATGCTCTGTAATCCCTTTGAGTCCTCATGACCACCCTCATGCTGTTCTGTCCGTTTTACATATTGGAAAACTAAGACTTAGAAATTGAGAGACTTGCTGAAGGTCACAGCTAGTAAGAAGCAGAGCCAGAATGTAAATCTGGGCTGATCTTGACTCTGTACAGTGTGCTCTTGACAGCTACGCTATTCTGTAAAGGTATACCCATGTATTCTGCTTTAAATTAAATGCTTTCTGTATGTTAATTTGTAGGACCTCTCCTCTAATAAAGCATTTTGCAGAACACATTTTCGAGGTTCTCCTCCACCCCCTGAAACCAGGCTTCCTTCACTAACCTTTTCTTGATTGTGAGCACGTAATAAAGGCATGCTGAATCTGTGAGCTCAGCACCATGCTTTGCAGGCTCATTTAGGGAATTCAGCTGCGAGTTACCTGCTGCCCAGCCAAATCCTCAGAGCCAGTTCAGGGGTGCAAGGACCCTCGGCTCTGCAGTGGCAGTGGCATTCTAATATGGCCTCCTTGGGTCCTGACTGGGAGCCCTTTCCATCCACCTGTTCTAATTTGAATGCACTTCCCCACAAGTTACTGGGACAAAATGTCCTCTGCTTTCACCTTTATGTGGCTCCAGATGTTGGATTTAGTTTTAAAAAATTCTGCAGCAGAAATGTGGTTATGAGTCAGGGATGTGTCTACGTGTGTGCTCGGCTGTGTGTGAAGCCAGTCTCTCAGCACCAGCTAAAAATGTGAAGCAGCCAGTCTGTGCCCGGAATTGAGGACACCATATGCTTGTATTTCTGGGTCTTCCTAGGAGTTATATAACTGCCCCCAAAGCCAGGGGGCAGGAGCAGGGCCAGCCGTGGGAGATGTTTTCAGAAAGGAATGCTGAGGAAGGACTGACCTTGAGGAGATAGAGAGTTCACCAGGCCATGGAATGTTCCCAGCCTTGGGGCTTAAACAAAAACTGTATTCAGAGGGTGCATGCTCTGTGGAGAACAAACCCTGTCTGTCTCCCTGCCTTGTCTTGGGGGCTTATCAAGGTGAGCCCTTAGCCGCTGGGGCCTGGATATTGAATTTAGAGCTGGTCACAGCTGCCAGACCAGGGCCCTGGTAATCCTCCCAGCCATCTCTAATTAGCAGGCTCTAGGCCCCACACTGTCTTGAGGGCCAGGCAGAGGTGAGATAAGAGCTCCGGCCCCGGCCCCATCTAGTCACAGAACAAGGCTGCAGAAAGCAGCCTTGGAGGAGGAGAGCTGTGGGAGGGGACACAGCCAATCAACAAAGGCTTATCAAGGGCTTGCTCTGTGGTCATCCTTGGGGGAAAGGAGATATCTGATTGGCCCCTTGTCCCACTGAGGACCTTGTAGGAAAAAGCTTCTTTACCACCCACCCTGCCCCCATCTTACTTGACTAAAGCTTCTTTTTTCTTTCAGGCCTCAGTTCAGAGGTCTATGACCTAGAGCAGTGTTTTTCAAACTGTGGGTCATGACCCTTTGGTAGCTTGGGTAATCAATTTAGTAGGTCACACCCAAGATTTAAAAAAAGAAATAGAATACAGGAGACTATCCTAGCACATCAGATATAATAAAGGTATGTGTTTGAAATTGATTTTTACTGGTGATCGTAGTGGAAAAAAAATGGAAGGCCTCTGGCTTAGAGGCTGTATCTGTCCATATCCTTCTCACTACAAGCATCAGAACCTGGCTCAATCCAGACAAGAAGGAAATTTATCTCACTTGAAGTCCAGAGGTGGAGCAGACACCAGGGTCGTTGATACAGGCTTCACCGTGCCACCAAGGATGCCAAGCCTTCCTGGTGGGTTTTATCCTCAGGCTGGTGGCAAGATGGCTGCAGAAGCTCCACGTCACATCCAGAGAACTTCTGTGGCAAGGAAAGACTGGCTCTTCTTGTATCTCTGAAGAATGAGAAAATCTTTCCTAGAAATCATCTGACTGACTTCTCTACCTCAGTGGAGAATTGGTCACAACTCTATTCCTAAACCCATCACTGGCAAGGAAAATATGACTCCCTGTATGAATGGATAGAGACTAGAGACTGAGTGGGACAGCCTGCTGAGCTGGAGATGGGAGGGAAGGGTGGATGGATACCTGATCAAAAGTGGGGTTCTGACCATGGACGAGGTGACAGAATGGGAGAAGATGCTTGCAAGGTCTAAAACTGACAAGGGACCAGCAACTAGAACACACAAGAAATTCCTAATCAGGAAAAAAGAGCAACCCCAATAGAAAAATGGGCAAAAGATATGAACATGCAATTTATAGAAGAGTTAACCCTAAAAGCTAAGAAACATGACAGAATACTCAAAATCATTGTCAATCACCAAAGAAATACGAATTTAAACAAGACTTTTCACCCGTGAGACTGACAGCAATTAGAAGGCTGGGTAATTCCAATTGTTGGCAGGATGTGGGGGCATGGGAACCCAACACGCTGCTGGTGGGAGTGGGGACTGGCACAGCCATTCTGGAGGTCAGCCTGGTCTTCTGGGACAAATAATGGAAATGCATATCCTGTGTGACTGTCAATTCTGCTCCCAGGGAAATTCTCACAAAGGCCACAGGAGACGTGTGTGAGGATGTTCCCTGCGGCTTTATTTCTGGTGGAGGGAAATTGTCCACAACCCTGGTGTCCATCACTGAGAGAAAGAGGTCGAATGTGGTGGGAGCACCAACAAGGCACAGGCAGCAGTTAGTAGCAATGGCTTAGAAGAACCCATGGCGACATGGATGGAGCTTAGAAACAGTGTTTTATAAAAGAAAAATAAATAAGAATCCATTTGGTGGTTATGAATTTTTTAAAAAGTTGTTTTCTGTTGGAGATGCATACTGAAGTATTTCTGGGTGAAATGACACGACATCTGGAATCTGTCTTAAAATACTCCTGAAAGAAAAAATGAGCATGGAGCAGGGAGAACAGATGAAGCGAAACTGGCAAAACGTTGGTAACCATTCAAACTAGCTGATGGCTACATGGAGCTTTGTTACATTATCTGTACTTTTGTGTACCTTAGAGATATTTCATAATAAAAGTTTAAAACAACACACAGGGCCCTGCCCCATGGCCAAGTGTTTAAAGTTCTGTGTGCTCCACTTCAGTGGCCTCGGTTTGTGGGTTCAGATCCCAGGCACAGACCTCCTCCACTCACTAGCCATGCTGTGGAGGTGTCCCACATACAAAATAGAGGAGATTGGCACAGATGTTAGCTCAGGGCTGGTCTTCCTCAAGCAAAAAAAAAAGATGAGGATTGGCAATTGATGTTAGCTCAGGTTGAATCTTCCTCAGCAAAAAACCCAACAACAAGACATAAAAACAATACCCATTTTCCAAGAACACGTTGAAAGAAAAAGATACACCTTAAAATGGTACCTATAAGGCAGAAGAAAGGAATGGGAGTTGGATATGGTGAATAAAAGGGAAAAGAAAATAGTGTAAATATTTAGTATTCTGTCCGGAAGGCTCAGAAAAATCAGGATGCCTCCAGTGGAGCATGGGATGGGTAAGGACAAAGTGGGGATGAATGTCTGCAGGTGCCACTGAAGTCTGCATGGCACCCACCTTTATTTTCTCACGGAGCCTCCTTCCAACTCCCAAGGCTTGGTTGGGCTCTTCCGGTGGGTTTCTACACCGGGGGCTTTCCTATTTTGGCACTCACCTCACAGCATCCTCAGACCTGCTCCCTGCACTGTCTTCCCCACCAGACTCTGAGGAACAAGGCCTGGGACTACGTTTTGTGTTTTGCTTAATAGTACATCCCTGGCATATGGCACCGGGTCCACCACATTGGGTGCACTCTGTAAAGTCTGTTTAATGAAAAACAATAGCCAGTGCTTGTTGAGCATTATCTTGTTTTATTCTCACAACAATTCTATGAAGTGGGAAATAGTACTTTTCCCATTCAATCAACAAGGAAATGGAGGCTTAAAGAGGTTAGGAAAGTTGCCTAACGTCCCACAGCTAAAGCACAGCTGAGCCAGGATCCAGTCAGACCATCTGCCGTTAGAACCAATATTCTCAATCACTGTGCCATACTGTCTGGAGAGAGGGGTCGAGGCTGCTCCTGTTGAAAGGAGAAGCTAACACACCTGAAGCACTTTGAGAACACCAGCAGACACTTCCAAACCAAGAGCTAAAGGTGGTGGTACAGGCTCTGGGGACACAGGTGTGGTTGAGGAGGAAGCCGAGTGATCAGGGAGATGGAGAACAAAGGAAGAGATTGATACAAACAGCTGCAGGAGGCTGGCGTGTGATTGCAGTTGACCCCAAGAACATCTTCCCTATTGTGGGGCTGAGGGTCAGCACTCCCCCATGGCATGTCTCTTCCCTTCTAGGTAGTTCTTAATCAGTGGTTCTCAATTGTCCCCTCCAGGGGACATTTGGCAGTGTCTGGGGGAACAGGGGATGACTAATGGCATCAGGTGGGTAGAGACAAGGGATGTTGCTAAACATGCTGCAATGCACGGGACAGCCCCCCCCCCCCCCCCCCCCCCACACACACACAAAGGTTATCCTATCCAAATGTCAACAGTGCTAAGGGTGAGAAACCCTGCTCCAAACCTATCAGTCACTCTTCACCTGTAAGGTAGTTCTGACCATTCACCCCCTCTGCTTCCTATAGCCCTCCTCTCTCAGCTTCTGGAAGCTCTAAATAGAAGGGCTTGGCAAAGACAGTATTGTCAAGAGAAGCCTGAGTGCTGGCTGGGCCTGGGGAGCCCCATCCGTTGGTGGCATTTCCTTTGATGATTCATTACAGTCCAGGGCCGTTGCCCCAGGCTGCCTTCCCACTCTGATACTTGGTGCCAAAGGTGTGCTGGTTAACACCCTGCTCTCTGGGAAAACAAGCCCTGGTTTGCAGCATTTGACCATTTCTATGGTGTAAATATTCCAACCTCGGCCAATCTCTAACTGCCAATGTGAAGTCAACTGGCTAGCAAAATTCCGGAAAATTTAACAATCCAATGAGCTGGGAAGAGCCAGTTCCACACACCACTGCTGAGTTTCACCTAAGCCACACACTTACCTACTAAATCAATAGTTTAACACAATGAAAGTTTATTTCTGGGGCCAGCCTGGTGGTGCAGCGGTTAAGTTTGCACGTTCCGCTTCAGCGGCCCAGGGTTCACTGGTTCGGATCCCGGGTGCGGACGTGGCACCCCTTGGCAAGCCATGCTGTGGCAGGCGTCCCACATATAAAGTGGAGGAAGATGGGCACGGTTGTTAGCTCAGGGCCAGTCTTCTTCAGCGAAAAGAGGAGGATTGGCAGCAGTTAGCTCAGGGCTAATCTTCCTCAAAAAAAAGAAAAGTTTATTTCTCACTCATACTCCACCGTGGGTATTCCAGACACAGCAGCTCTCCTACATGGCCTTCTTCCGGGCAGCAGCTTGGGACTCAGGCCCTTTCTCTCTTGTGGCTTACCTTTCTTACCTTTCCCCAGGGCAGTGGCTCTCAAACTTCAGTACGCATCAGAATCGGCTGGAGAGCTGAAAACACGGTGCCTCAGGGTTCTGATTCAATGGGTCTAGAATGGAGCCTGAGAATGTGCATTTTCCGACAAGTCCCCAGGTGATGCTGATGCTGCTGTTCAGGGACCCGCATGGAGAACCACTGCCCCAGGGCGATGATTTGTAACCTTGGCTGCACTTTGGAGTCACCTGGAGAGCTCTAATAACTCCTGATGGCTGGGTCCCACCGGCAGGGATTCTGAGTTAATTGGCATAGGAGGCAGCCTGGGCATGGAGATAAGCTCCCTGGCGATTTCAGTTGCAGCCAAGGAGGAGAACCACTGCCTTAGGGCCTGACTCTCTTCCTGCGTTCAGGTGGTGGATGGAGAAGGAGAACTTTATGTGGAAGGGTTTATGGGCCAGGCCTGGAAGTGATCTGTCAGTCATGTCACCTCACATTTCGTTGCCTAGGTCGGTCACATGGCCGCGCCTCACAAGGGAGCTTGAGAAACGTGGTCTTGCTGTGTGCTCACGAGGTAAGAGGGCACGGCTTGTTGAAGAACTAGCGAGTTGCTGCCATACCTACCTACCAACAGCTGCTTTGGGACAAGTCTACCTGGATGGACGCCCATGGGTATGGACCCATAAGTATCTGTGAGCCCTTGTGAGTGTGTGGGAGTGCCTGGCTTTAGGGTATGTCGAGGTAAAAACTACTGGTGGCAACATAGGGTGTTTTTATGTCTCTAGAGGGAGGCAGCTTGATGTGGTAGAAAAACCGAGATTTACAGATCTGCTCAAATCCTTCCTCAACCAGCTTTTTATAAGTTACTAACCTCTCTGAGCCTCAAATTCCTCTCTCTGTAAAGTGGGAATATCATTTATTTCTATCTACGTCATAGGATTAAGTGAAGTAAGTATAAAGCCCCAAGGACAGTGCTGTAGGCACACAGTACATGTTCATTGAATATTCGTTCCCTCTCCCTTAGAAATATTGCCCCTGGCCAGCCAGGCAGCGTAGTGGTTAAGTTCGTGCTCCCTTCCACGGCCTGGGGTTCGCCGGTTCGGAACCTGGGTGTGGACTTATGTACTACTTGGCAAGCCACACTGTGGTGGGCATCCCGCATATAAAGTAGAGGAAGATGGGCACAGATTTTAGCTCAGGGCCAGTCTTCCTCAGCAAAAGAGGAGGATTGGTGGCGGATGTTAACTCAGGGCTAATCTTCCTCAAAAAAGAAAAAAGAAAATGTTGCCCCGTTGGCACCAGAGCTAAGGCAGCTGGAACGAGTGACCTGCACCCGGGTGAAGAGCTGTGTGTGCTGCCTGACGAGCCAGCTTTTGGAGTTTTGCTGTCTATCGTTTGGGAGAGAACCCCCACATAGAAGACTCTCATTGTAGGAAAGGATGGAACTATGTCTCTGAGACAATATTTAGTTGGCAATAGTGTCCTCATATGTCTGTCATATTAGGAAAATTTTAAAACTTGGCAACCAATTTTAAGTGGAGCAGTTATTTTTCCTACAAAAGGATTCTTCACCTTACCGAACAACCTCTTCACACAGTCCTGCTTTGCTACCCATGAGTTACGCAGAGGCAGCCCTGGAAGAGGGAGGGAAGGGTCCTTGTTCTCTACAGAAGGCAGGGCTGGGAAGGACAGTGTGAGAATCTGCGGCCGCTGGAGAGCAGTCATTGATGCAGAGCCTGCCCGAGGGGAGGGACCCGCCACCCTTCAGCCCACAGCCCTGCCGCAGCCTGGAGAGCAGATCTGCCACCAGCCTGACAGGAGAAGCAGCCAGAGCCATCTAGGATTAGGACCACCCACCTTCACACTTCCCAGTGACACCAGTTGCAGCCTGGTCCCCCAGCAGCTCCTGGGGGCAAATCCAGTTGAGTAACTGTTCAACAGCATGTGCTTAATTTCCAAGAAACTTTCCATGATCTTGTGTTTTAACACCAACCCTAACCTTCCCTGTTCTTTGTTTTTTATAAAAACACTGCCCTCCTCTAGTTCTTGGCCCGGGGCTAGCTTCCTGCTGTCCACCAGCACTTCCCCGTGGGTGCCGCGCACAGAGCTTTGGGAGCTCAGGCTCGAGTCATCCATCTAGGGTTGAGGCAGGCCCACCTACCTCTGCCACCGGCTGAGTGACTTCAGGCAAGTTACACAGTTACCCAGGCAAGTCTCTGAGCCTCGGTTTTCTCATTTGTCAAACGGTTGTAATTTCAGACATTGCCTGACACGAGTGGCTATTTCCACCATGTGGGAACACCAAGCCTGCTCTAGGTTTGTCTTCAGGGGACACCTGGAGCACAGTGATGCTGGAGATGTGCGTATGGGCGGTGTAGGAAGTGGGTTACCCTTTAATGATCCCTTACGAAGAGCCAGGCACTGTGCCAAGCCCTTTCCCATGTCACTTCATTTAATCCTCACAGCAGCCTCCTAAGGTAGGGATGGCAGTCGCCACCATTTTGCAGATGGAAAGAGAGCCTTGGAGAAAGTCAGTGCCTTGCCCAGATGGCCCACCTCCTACGCTGAGGAAGCAGGCTTCCCAAACCACTGCTGAGACGCTTCTCTCTGGACACACACGGAGGGGAATGAGGAGTGAAAAAGAAACCCAGCTCGTGAAACTCTGTGGGCCCAAATGCCATGTAGCCCACAACCAAGCCTGATCCCAGCCAGGAGGCCCTGGGCCGGAGAGTGGCTGAGGCTCTGCACATGGCCGGCCGCCCCCAGCAGGGCCGGAGCAGGACACGAAGGCTGGAGCCGCGCCTTCTCTTCTTGACTGCCTGAGGTCGTGGGCAAGTCCTTTTGCCTCTGCTCTCCTCTTTTTTTTTTTTAAGGAATCAAATGATTTTATCATTTTTTAGTGCGGTATAGTTGACATAACATTATATTAGTTTCAGGTGTATAACATAGTGACTCGATATTTGTATATATTTTGAAATGATCACCACGATGAGTCTAGTTAACATCTGTCACTTTACGTAGTTACGAATTTTTTTTTTCTTGTGACGGGTGAGAACTTTTTAGATTTGCCGTCTTAGCCACTTTCAAATGTGCGATACAGTATTACTAATGATAGTCACCATGCTGTACGTGACATCCTCAGGACTTATTTATAACTGAAAGTTTGTACTTTTTGACCCCCTTCACCCATTTTGTCCACCCCCTATCTCCCTCCCCTCAACCACCGCCTCTGGCAACCACCAGTGTGTTCTCTGTATCTATGAGCTTGGGGTTTGTTTGTTTGCTTGTTTTGTGTTTTAGGTCCCACGTATAAGTGAGATCGTATGGTATTTGTCTTTCTCTGTCTTATTTTCCTTAGCATAATAGCCCTCAAGATCCATTCATGTTATTACAAATGACAAGATTTCATTTTTTATGGTCGAATAATATTTCGTTATACATATATACCACATTTTCTTTATCCATTCATCCATTGATGGGCAGTTATGTTGTTTCCATATCTTGGCTATTGTGAATCATGCTGCAATGAACATGAGGGTGTAAATATCTTTTTGACTTAGTGTTTTTGTTTTCTTTGGGTAAATACCCAGAAGTAGAATTGCTGGATCATATGGTAGTTCTATTTTTAATTTTTTGAGAAACCTCTGTACTGTTTCCCATAGTGGCTGCAGCGATTTACATTTTCACCAAAGGTGCACAAGGGTTCCCTTTTCTCCACATGCTTGCCAACACTGATTTCTTCTCTTTTTGGTGATAGCCATTCTAACAGGTTGAAGTGATATCTCATTGTGGTTTTGGTTTGCATTTCCTTGATGATTAGTCATGTTGAGCACCTTTTCATGTACCTGTTGGCCATCTGTATGTCTTGTTTAGAAAGCTTCTATTTAGATCCTTTGCCCATGTTTTAATTGGATTGTTTGGGGTTTTTCTTTTTAAGATTTTATTTTTTTCCTTTTTCTCCCCAAAGCCCCCTGGTACATAGTTGTATATTCTTAGTTGTGGGTCCTTCTAGTTGTGGCATATGGGATGCCACCTCAGCATGGCCTGATGAGTGGTGCCATATCCGCGCCCAGGATTCGAACCAGCGAAACCCTGGGCCACCGCAGTGGATCGCACGAACTTAACCACTCAGCCACAGGGCTGGCTCCTGTTTGGGTTTTTAGCTATTGAATTGTATGAGTTCTTTATATATTTTGGATATCAACTCCGTATCATATATATGATTTGCAAATATTTTCTCTCATCCTATAGATTACTTTTTCCTTTGCTGTGCAGAAGTTTTATAGATTGATATAGTCCCGCTTGTTCATCTTTCCTTTTGTTGCCTTTGCTTTTGGCGTCAAATCCAAAAAATCATTGCCAAGACCAATGTCAAGGAGCTGACCCCCTATGTTTTCTTTCAGCAGTTTCATGGTTTCAGGTCTTACGTTTAAGTCTTTAATCCAAGCTGAGTTAATTTTGGTGTATGGTGTAAGATAGTGGTCCACGTCCATTCTTTAGCATGTGGCTGTCCAGTTTTCCCAACACCATTTATTGAAGAGATTATTTTTTCTCCATTATATATTCTTGGCTCCTTGGTCATAAATTAATTGACTGTATATGCATGAATTTATTTCTGGGCTCTCTGTTCTGTTCCATTGATCCATGTGTCTGGTTTTGTGCCAACACCATACTGTTATGATTACTACAGCTTTGTAGTATAGTTTAAAATCGAGAAGTGTGATGTGTCTGGTTTTGTTCCTCTTTCTCCAGATTGCTTTGGCTCTTCAGGGTCTTTTGTGGTTCCATACAAATTTTAGGATTCTTTGTTCTATTTCTGTGAAAAATGCCATTGGAATTTTGATAAGGATTGCATTGAATCTGTAGATGGCTTGGGTAGTATGGACATTTTGATAATATTCTTCCAATCTGTGAGCATGGAATATCTTTCCATTTATTTATGTGGTCTTCAATTTCTTTCATCAGTGTCTTTTATATATATATATAAATGTATGTATATATATTCAGTGTACATTTCTTTCACTCCTTGGTTAAATTTATTCCTAGATATTTTATTATTTTTGGTGCAACTGTAAATGGGATTGTTTCCCTAATTTCCCCTTCTGGTAGCTCATTATTAGTGTATAGAAACAACAAATTTTTGTGTATTGATTTTATATCCTGCAATTTTACTGATATCATTGATTCGTTCTAACATCAGAGTCTTTAGGGTTTTCTATATGTAATATCATGTCATCTGCAAATACTGACAGTTTTACTTCTTCCTTTCCAGTTTGGATGCCTTTTGTTTCTTTTTCTTACCTAATTGCCCTGGCTAGGTCCAATACTATGTTGAATAAGAGTGGTGAGAGTAGGCATCCTTGTCTTGTTCCTGGTGTTAGAGAAAAACTTTTAGCTTTTCACCATTGAGTATGATGTTAGCTGTGTGCTTGTCTTATATGGCCTTTATTATGTTGAGATACATTCTTTCTGTACCCACTTTGTTGAGAGTTTCTAATCATAAATGGATATTGAATTTTGTCAAATGCTTTTCCTGCATGCATTGAGATAATCATATGATTTTTATTCTTGTTTTGTTAATGTAGTGTATCACATTGACTGATTTGTGGATGTTGAACCAGGCTTGCATCCTGGGATAAATCCTACTTGATCATGGTGTATGATTCTTTTGATGTATTGTTGAATTTGGTTTGCTAATATTTTGTTGAGGATTTTCACATCTATGTTCATTAGAGATATTGACCTGTGAAATTTTCTTTTCTTGTTGCATCCTTGTCTGGTTTTGGTATCAGGGTCATTCTGGCCTCATAAAATGAGTTTGGAAGTGTTCCCTCCTTTTTTAGTTTTTGGAAGAATTTGAGAAGGATTTGTATTAATTCTTCTTTAAATGTTTGGTAGAATTCGCCAGTGAAATTGTCTGGTCCTGGACTTTTGTTTGTTGGGAGATTCTTGATTATTGATTCAATCTCCTTACTTGAAATTGATCTGTTCAGATTTTCTATTTCTTCGTGATTCACTTTTGGTAGGCTGTATGTTTCTAGGAATTTGTCTGTTTCTTCTAGGTTGTCAAATTCTTTGGCATATAATTATTCATACTAGTCTTTTCATATTTGTTCGTAATAGTTCATAATAGTCTCTTGTTCGTGACAGATCTATTATGTATTTCTGTGTATCAATTGTAACATCTCCTCTTTCACTTCTGATTTTATTTATTTGAGTCCTCTCTCTTTTTTTCTTGGTGAATCTAGCTAAAGGTTTGTGAATTTTGTTTGTCTTTTCAAAGAACCAGCTCTTAGTTTCATTGATTTTTTTCTGTTGTCTTTTTAATCTATCTCATTTATTTCTGCTCTTATCTTTGTTATTTCCTTCCTTCTATCAAATTTGGGCTTCATTTGTTCTTCTTCTAGTCCCTTGAAGTATAAAGTTAGGTTGTTTATTTGAGATTGTTCTTGTTTCTTGAGGTAGACATTTATCACTATAAAGGTGCCTCTTAGAACCGCTTCTCCTGCATCCCGTAAGTTTTGATATGTTATATTTCTATTTTCATTTGTCTCAAGGTACTTTTTGATTTTTCTTTTGATTTCTTCTTTGACCCACTATTTGTTCAGTAGCATGTTGTTTAATCGCCACATATTTATGAATTTTTCAGTTTTATTCTTGTAATTGATTTCTAGTTTCATACTATTGTAGTTGGAAAAGATGCTTGATATGATTTTAACCTTCTTAAATTTATTAAGACTTGTTTTGTGGCCTAACATATGATCTATCCTGGAGAATGTTCCATGTGCAGTTGAGAAGAATGTATATTCTGTTGCTTTTGGATGGAATGGTCTTTATATATCTGTTAAGTCCCTCTCGTCTAACATGTAATTTAAGGCTGATATTTCCTTATTAATTTTCTGTCTGGATGATCTATCCATTGATGAAAGTGGGTTATTAAAGGCCTGTGCTATTATTGTATTGCTGTCTATTTCTCCCTTTAGGTCTGTTAATATGTACTTTATATATTTAGGTGCTCGTATGTTGGGTGCAAAAATATTAACAAATGGGGGCTGGCCCAGTGGCTCAGTGGTTAAGTTCATGTGTTCTGCTTTGGCAGCCCAGGGTTCACAGGTTCAGATCCTGGGTGTGGACTTACGCATTGCTTATCAAGCCATCCTGTGGCAGGCGTCCCACATATAAAATAGAGGAAGATGGGCACAGATGTTAGCTCAGGGCCAATCTTCCTCACCAAAAAAAGGAGGATTGGCAGGGATGTTAGCTCAGGGCCAATCTTCCTAAAGAAAAAAAAATTAACAAATGTTTTATTCTTTTGTTGGATTGACCCCTTTATCATTATGTAATGCTCTTCTTTGTCTCTTATTACAACTTTAAAGTCTATTTTGTATGATATAAGTATAGCTACCTCATATTTCTTCTGGTTTCTATTTTCATGGAATATCTTTTTCCATCCCTTCATTTTCAGTCTTGTGTATTCTTACAGTCTTTACATCTGAAGTGAGTCTCTTTTAGACAGCATATAGATGGGTCTTGTTTTTCTTTTTTTTACCTGTTCAGCCATTCCATGTCTTTTGATTAGAGAATTTAGTCCATTTACATTTAAAGTAATTATTGATAAGTACATACTTAATGCCATTTTATTAATTGTTTTCTGGCTGTTTTGCAGTTCCTCTATTCTTTTCTTCTTCTTTTGGTCTCTTTAGTGATTTGATGATTTTATTTAGTGGTATGTTTTAGATTCCTTTCTCTTTATCTTTTGTGTATCTACTATAGTTTTTTGCTTGTGGTTACCATGAGGCCTACATATAACAATTGATATTTATAACAGTCTATTTTAAGTTCATAACAACTCACGTTTGAATGCATTCTAAAGCTCTGTGTTTTACTCCCCCCCACCACACTTTATGTTTTTAATGTCACATTTTATATCTTTTTATCTTGTTTATCTGTTAACTAATTGTTGTAGTTATAGGGTTTTTTAAACTATATTTATCTTTTAACCTTTATACTAGCTTTAAAGTGATTGACCTTTACAACATTACATTATGCTAAATTTTACTATATATTTACCTTTACCAATGAGATTTATACTTTCATATGTTTTCCTGTTACTAATTAGTGCCCTTTCTTTTCAGCTTAAAGAAGTCCCTTTGACAATTCTCATTAGACTGGTTTAGTGGTAATGAACTCTTTTAGCTTTGCTTGTCTGGAAAACTATCTCTCCTTCAATTCTGAATGACAGCTTTGCAGGTAGAATATTCTTGGTTGGAAGTTTATTTTCTTTTAGCACTTTGAATATATCTTGCCACTCCCTTCTGGCCCACAAAGTTTCTGCTGAAAAATCTGCCAATAGTCCTATGGGATTTCCCTTGCACGTAACCAGTTGTTTGCATCTTGCTGCCTTTAAGATTCTCTTCTTGTCTTTAACTTTTGACATTTTAATTATCACATGTCTTGGTGTGGGTCTCTTTTAATTCATCTTATTTGGAACATTATGGGATTCCTGGATCTTGATGTCTGTTTCCTTCCCCAGATAAGGGAAGTTTTCAGCCATTATTTCTTAAAAATAAGGGTTCTGCCTCTTTCTCTCTTCTCCTTCTTGGGACCCCCATAATAGGAATATTGGTCCACTTGATGTTGCCCCATAAGTCCCTTAAGCCGTCTTTGCTTTTTTTCATTCTTTTTTCTTTTTGCTGCTCTGATTGAGTGAGTTCCACTGCTCTGTCTTCAAGTTCACTGATCCTTTCTTCTGCTTCATCTAATCTGTTTTTGAACTCCTCTAATGTATTTTTCATTTCAGTTATTGAAATGACTTCTATTTGGTACTTTCTTATATTTTCTCTTTGTGGAAGTTCTGGTTGTGTTCATCAATTCTTCTCCTGAGTTTGGTGAGCATCTTTATGACCATTATTTTGAATTCTTTATCAGGTAAGTCACTTATCTCTGTTTCCTTAAGGTCTTTTTCTGAGGTTTTATCTTGTTAGATAAACAGCCACCTCTCCCAGTCTTGAAGCAGTGGCCCTGTGTAGGAGATGAACCTTATTGTTCAGCCCTGCCCTAGCTTTTGTTTGCCCTTCAGACCTTTGTGACTGTCCAACCAGCTTATTTGTGTCTGTATGTGTGAGGAAGATTGACCCTGAGCTAACATCTGTGCCAGTCTTCCTCTATTTTATGTGGGATGTTGCTACAGCATGGCTTGATGAGTGGTGCTAGGTCCACACCCAGGATCCAAACCTGCAAACCCCGAGCCACCAAAGTGGAGCATCAAAACTTAACCACTATGCCACCAGGCAGACCCCCAGCCTATTTTATTTTTAATGGCTGCCAGGCATTGAGGGTATGCCAACACCTGTCAGTGTCCCAAAGGGGAGGAGCTCAGTCAGCACCTAGATTCAGGCTGATTAGAAGCCAGACCCTTAGGCAGCAGCTTTTAAACTATGCAAATATATACAGTCCTGCGGGACCACAAGCATAAGTCCCACCAGAGCCAGGTGATTTAGAGATGTCCCTTGGGTAGTAGTTAAAAAATCAGGGTGCCAGACAAGTGTAAAAGTTCCTATTCTGGAGATACTGGTGATCTAGAGCGAGGCAGAGGGAGAGTGCAAAGATGATGTCCACTGGCCTTTGTCTCCAAAGTGCATCTCAATAGGCCCCTAGATGTGTGCCAAACCAGAAGCCTGCCCGTCAGGTTGAAGCTTCCAGACAAGCAAATAGGTCTCTTTCACAGAAAGACTGGGCTTTCTTTCAGCCTGTTGTCTGCACAGTGCTCTGGGGATGATAGACAGTCAAGAACTGTCTTATTACAGTCCCATAGGACCCAGGAATGCAAGCCCTGCTGGCCACCAGTGCTGGGTGATCAAGGAGCATCCCCTGGGTGACAGCCACAAAAACCGGGGCACCAGACACATGTACAAGCTCCTCTCCAAGAGAATCTGGCACTCAAGCATGGCAGAGAGTGAAGATAGTGTCTGCCTTCCAAGGTCTCTGGAAAGCATTATGGTGAGCCCTTACATGTGTGTTTAATTAGAAGCCTGCCTCTCAGGCTGCAGCTATGAAGATAAGCTAATAGGCCTCTTTCACAGAAAGACAGGGCTTCTGGGTCTGTTGCCTCTTGCTGTGCCCTGGGGCTGGTAGCTGGTTGAGAACATTTTCTCCATTGGTTACAGTCTTACGGGACCTGTGAGTGTAAGCCTTGTTGGCTACCAGAGCCAGCAATTTAGAGGTGTCCCCTGGTGACAGCTGCAAAAACTGGGGTGCCACATTAGTGTATAAGCTCCTTTCTGGAAGATACTGGTGAGCTGAAGTGAGGCAGAGGGAGAGTGCAAAGATGACATCCACTGGCCTCTGTTCTCTGAGAGCACCCCTGTAGGATCCTAGATGTGGGGCAAACAAGAAGTCTGGCCCTCAGCCTGAAGCTCTTGGACAAGCAAATAGGCCTCTTTCACAGAAAGACTGGGGGTGTGTTTCAGTCTGCTGTCAGCACAGTGCACGCAGGGTGGTAGCTGGCCAAGAACTGTCTTCAGTTGTTACAATTCTGTAGGACCCAAGAACACAAGCACCCATGACCACCAGGGCAAGGCAATCAAGAGGTGTCCCTTGGGCAGCAGTGCAAAAACCCAGGTGCCAGACACGTGTACAAGCTTCTTACTGGGAGACACTGGTGCTCTGGAGCATGGCAGAGGGCGAGCACAAGGAACGTGCCCACGCTCCGAGGAGTAGATATATATCTAATTAGAAGTCCTCTCCTCAGGCTGATGCTTTAATAAAGGCAAATAAGCCTCTTTTACGTAAAGTCTCCGTGCCTTTCAGTTTGCTATAGCCATGTAGGTCTCATGGACACAAGCCCTGTTTCAAAGCCAGATGTTTTGAAGTTTCGTCTCTTCGGTGCAGGTCTTAAAAGTTAGGATGCCCGATGCGGGTTTCAAGACCTTTACTCCTCAGGGAGAAGCTCTGGTTTTTGAGCTCCCTCCCAATTGTGGGTCGCCATACTCGGGGTTTATGGCGAGATGGGGTCTCAGCCTCTCCTACCTGCCTCGATGTGGGTTTTTTCTTGTTTGCCCAATGGAGTTGCTCAGTTAGTTTTTAGGCTTTTTTCAGAGGAAATTGTTCCATGTATAGCTGTAGATTCGGTGTATATGTGGAAGGAGGTGAGTTCAGAATCTTCCTATATCGCCATCTTGAACTGGAACCCATCTTTCTCTTTAGGGAGTATCAGCCACTGTGGTAAGTTTCAGCTTCTCTTTTTAAGGCACTGAGCTGAGCATGAGGGATAAAATGGAAAAGAACGGACAGGCTTCTGGACCTCATGGAATTTACAGGTTAGCAGGGAAAAATGGATCCTAAATTAATAAAGGCGTACCTCAGAGATATTGCACGTTCAGTTCCAGACCACTGCAATAAAGTGAATATCAAAAACGGGAGTCACACAAATTTTTTTGTTTCCAAGTACATATAAAAATTATATTCACACTATGCTGTATAGTCTAGTAAAAGTGCAATAAGATTATGTCTAAAAAATGTACATCTTAATTTAAAAATGCTTCATTGCTAAAGAATGCTAACCATCATCAGAACCTTCAGTGAGTCATAATCTTTATGCTGGTGGAGGGTCTTACCTCTGTGTTGATGGCTGCTGACTAATCAGGGTGGTGGATGCCGGAAGGTTGGGGTGGCTGTGGCAATTTCTTAAAGTAAGAGAACAATGAAGTTTGCTGCATCGATTGACTCTTCCTTTCACAAATGATTTCTCTGTAGCATGTGATGCTGTTTGACAGCATTTTACCCACAGTATAACTCCTTTCAAAATTGACGTCAGTCCTCTCAAACCCTGCCGCTGCTTTATCAATGAAGTTAATGTGATAGTCTATGTCCTTTGTTGTCATTTAAACAATTTTCACAGCATCTTCACCAAGAGTAGATTCCATCTCAAGAAACCACTTTCTTTACTTATCCATAAGAAGCAACTCCTCATATCCGTTAAAATTTTATCATGAGTTGCAGCAATTCAGGCGCATCTTCAGGCTTCACTTCCAATTCTAGTTCTCTTACTATTTCCACCACTTCTTCAGTTACTTCCTCCACTGAAGTCTTGAACCCCTCAAGGTCATCTCTGAGGGTTGGAATCAACTTCTTCTGAACTCCT
The DNA here is from genome assembly GCF_021613505.1 of Equus quagga. Taxonomy (NCBI): domain Eukaryota; kingdom Metazoa; phylum Chordata; class Mammalia; order Perissodactyla; family Equidae; genus Equus; species Equus quagga. The sequence goes on along the minus strand of NC_060284.1, from coordinate 46,845,999 downwards.
GTAAATTTTATTATTTTGACCTCTTCCCATGAGTCACAAATGTTCCTAATGGCATCTAGAATGGTGAATCCCTTACAGAAGGTTTTCAATTTACTTTGCCCAGATCCATCAAAGGAATCACTATCTATGGCAGCTATAGCCTTATGAAATGTATTTCTTAGACAAGAAGACTTGAAAGTTGAAATTACTCCTTGATCCCTGGTCTGCACAATGGATGTTGTATTAGCAGACATGAAAACAACATAAATCTCGTTATACATCTCCATCAGAGCTCTTGAGTGACTGGGTGCATTGTCAGTGAGCTGTCAATATTATCAATATTTGAAAAGGAATCTTTTTTTCTGAGCAGTAGGTCTCAACAGTGGGCTTAACATATTCACTAAATCATGTTGTAAACAGATGTCTGTCACCCAGGCTTTGTTATTCCATTTATAGAGCACATGCAGAGTAGATTTAGCATAACTCTTGAAGGCCCTAGGATTTGGGGAATGGTAAATGAGCATTTGTTTCAACTTAAAGTCACCAATTGTATTAGCCCCTAACAAGAGAGTTAGCCTGTCCTTTGTAGCTTTGAAGACAAGCATTGACTTCTCCTCTCTAGCTATGGAAGTCCCAGATGGCACCTTCTTCCAATATAAGGCTGTTTCATCTCCATTGAAAATCTGTGGTTTAGTGTACCACCTTCATTAATCGTCTTAGCTAGACCTTCTGGATAACTTGCTTCAGCTTCTACATCAGCACTTGTTGCTTCACCTTGCACTTTTATCTTATGGAAGTGGCTTCTTTCCTTAAACCTCATGAGCCAACCTCTGCTGGCTTCAGACTTTTCTTCTGCAGCTTCCTCACCTCTCTCACCTTCACAGAATTGGAGAGTTAGGGCCTTGTTCTGGGTTAGGCTTTGGCTGAAGGGAATGTTGGGGCTGCTTTGATCTTCTGTCCAGACCACTAAAAATTTCTCCCTATCAGCAATAAGGCTGTTTCACTTTCTTATCATTCATGTGTTCACTGGAGTAGCACTTAATTTCCTTCAAGAACTTTTCCTTTGCATTCACAACTTGGCTAATTGTTTGGTGCAAGAGGCCTAGCTTTTGGCCTATCTTGGCTTTTGACTTGCCTTTCTCACTGGGCTTAATCATTTCTAGCTTTCGACTTAATGTGAGAGATGTGTGACTCTTCCTTTTACTTGAACACTTAGAGGCCATTGTAGACATTACTTGGTCTAATTTCAATATTGTTGTGACTCAGGGAGTAGGGAGGCCCGAGGGGAGGGAGAGAGATGGGAAACGGCCAGTGGGTGGAACAGTCAGAACACACACAACACTTAAAGATTCAATTCGCCATCTTGTATGGGTGTGGTTCTTGGCACCCCAAGCGATTACAATAGTAACATCAAAGATCACTGATCACAGATCACCATAACAAATATAATAAGAAAAAAGTTTGAAATATTGTGAGAATTACCAAAATGTGACACAGACATGAAGTGGGGAAACACTGTTGGAAAAACGGCGCCAATAGACTTGCTAGACGCAGAGTTGCCACAAATTTCCAATTTGTTAAAAATGCAATATCTGTAAAGCACAGCAACCTGAGGCATGCCTATAATTACATAATTGAGTAACAAATTAGTTAGAATTGTGAGTTCTGTGAAGAAGTAGAATACCAAGCAACTATCTAATAGGAGATTCCAACCTGTTGTGGGGTGGGGAGGATTTCTTGTGAAATCATTTGAGGCCCAGGACAGGGATTCAAAGTTCTGGAACCTAGACAGGTCCAAGGACTTGTGTCCCTCTCAGTGTCTTTGTGTCCCTTTGTAGATCTCCTCATCTTCTTTGCCTTCTCTCCGTCACTTGCCATGGTCTCCTGCTCCACTTCTTGACATCCTAATTCCATGCATGACCCATTCTTAATACTCTCTAATTTCCCACTTCAAAGTCTTGAGAGAGAGGGAGAGGCCATAACTCATAGATTACTGGCAAACCTGGGCATGGATTTCCTTTGGGTGAAATGTCAGCCCTGATCTAAAAAAACAAGGATTCAAAGTGAGGGTGAAATGTTAAAAATGCAGCTACTTGGGCAGCAGAAAAATCTGGTAATGAGCAATCATTCATTCAACAAGTGCTGATCGTGCCAGATGTTGGAGAGGGTACAGCCTGGTCCATGTGCTCAGGAACTTATAGTCTACCAGGGAACACACTAAGCAGGTGTAAGTGCTACAGTAAAGTGTGCAAAAACATGGGCCCACTGAGCCTTTCCCAAGGAGGAAAGGCCTAAATGTATCCAAAAAGGTGAGTCAATTAGCCAGGAGAATGAGGGTTGGGCCAAGGTGGGTGGATTGGAAGGGAGATGCCAAGGGGACTTATAGGATGGCAAGGAAGCAGCGTGTAGCACATTAGGGACTTCCCAGGAATTTGGCTGAGCAGAGATACGTTTATGTGCTGGGGTCCAAAGTGAAGACAGGAATGGTGGAGAGGCAGCAAGTGGAGCTTGGAGGATGGGGTAGACCGATGGTCCCAGATTTTGACATGCATTGGAATCATCTGGATTCTTTATTAAAACAGATTGCTGAGTCCCACCACTAGAGTTTCTGATTCAGTCTGTCTGAATTAGGATGTGCATTTCTAATAAGTTCAGGTGATGCTGGTGTAGAGACAACAGTTTGAGAACCACTGGAGTAGAGGAAGGCAGAAAGGAGACTGACCCCGAGGCTGTTGAAGCTGTCCAGACGAGAAGGGCAGTGGCAGTGGAGAAAAGGATTTATTGAGCACCAGCCACTGTGCTAATCCCTTTATATATAATCTCACTTAATCCCTTTAACAACTCTGAAACATCATCCTTATTCTAGAGTAAATGAAGCACAAAGAGGCTAAATTCTGTGCCCAGGGTGAGTCAGTAAGTGACTGTGTCTAGGCTAAGACACAAAGCCTGTGTTTGCAGCCAGCACACTGGAATCAACCGTGACTGGTGATTGGCTGGGTGGTGGTGGGGGCCACAGCAAGGTAAGGGAGGCAGAAGTCTCCCATGACTTGCAGGTTTCTGACTTGGGCAACAGGATGACAATGTCATTGCCTAGAGCATGTTCATCTTGAGAGACCTCAAACTCTGTTTTGTCAGTGAAGACTAGTGTGCTGTGCTTTTTCTGAACAAATACAGATGTCTGAGACAACAGGATTTATGGGTCTGGGGCTCAGGAGACAGGACCAGACTGAAGAGTTGGAAAGCATCACGTAGGTGATGTTGTGAAACCCCAGGAAGACTATGAAGCAGGCAGAGGGAAGAGGGTGGGGACCTCCCTGAGGAAACTAACAGCTAAGGAGCAGATGAAGAGGCTGAAAGCTAAAGTGTGGACAGCGATGACGACAGAGAGACAAGGTGTCTGGTTTCAGAAAGTGTGTGGTGGAGGCAGAGGTGCTGCAGAGGCCAAGGAAGGACTGGGAAGAGCCCACTGGGTTTACGAATGAGGGTCAGTGGCGACTTCCACAAGGCCAATTTCAGTGGACGGGTGTCACTGGGAGGCAGAAGGGGAGGTGGAGAGATGATTGGGAGGTGAGCAAGTAGAGGGAAGAAGTGATGGTTACTCTTCTTATAAGCTTGTCCGTGAAAGGAGGGAGAGAGCTAGAGATAGAGGTAAGGACATTGAGAATCACTGGCGAGGACTCGGGTATTGAGGGGCGTGTGGTTAAAAGTGTCAGGAGGGCGTTATAGAGGGTAGTTGAGACGCTTCAGATGCAGGTTTGTGGGGGTAGACAGGAGCTGGGGTCAGGATTCGGGAGCTGTTTCTGTTACTGTTCTGATTTCTAGCTACTGCTGACAGGGCTCAAGTGCGAGTTTAGGTGTGAAGAGGTAAAAACGGAGCCAGGCACCCACTCTTGATTTCAGAAAGCTTGGGAAGAGCCGGCTCGTTAAAACTAGCTTTGGTACCAGCTTTACCCATCACCTATCTGTTTTTTCTAGATCACATTTGACTATAAAACTCTTTATTCAAAAAGGGACCATCAGATAAACAAGGGCAGGAATGTCCTGGTAGAAAGGGGCTCCGAGGGACCCTTGGCCCCACTCCTCCCTCCGCCCTCACTCTGGGGTGTTCCTGAAGTCTAAGGCCGCTGAGCGCTCTGAGAAGCCCTGGCTAGGAAGCTATCTGGGGTCACCTCGAGAGTCTGTAGTCTCGGGCTGCTTCAAATTCTTTTAAGTCAGGGAATACCCATGGTGTGTATTCACTGGTCAACTCTCCAGGGCAGCCAGGAAACAGACACACAAGGAATAGGGGAGAGGACAGCAAACCTCTGACAAGCGTGTGGCAGTCCAAGCACACAAGGACTCAATAACCACTTGTCCCACAGCCCTCTAATCCTGAGGGCTTTGTTAGTTCTTTGGCTTCATCCTGGTTTCCTTATGTTGGCCTGAACAAATGGCTCTTTAAAGACGACTTGCCTACAAGCGTAGAGATCTCCAGGAGGAAGGTGCCCAAGAAAGGAGGGAAGAACTGGTGGGTTAGACTCAGAAGTCACACTACCCAGCCCTCTCAGTTCCTCCAGCTGCAGAGGCTCCGGGACAATGACCCTGCTGGCACGTGGAATTACCAATTCCCTCCACCTCCCACGTGCATGGCTTGAAGTGAGTGGCACTCGAGAGACGTGAGCAATGAATTAAGATTTTCAGAGAAAAAAATACTTGAAGCCAATCTATGCTCCTCTGGCAGGTCATGGTCACTGTTTGGTGCCAGAGGTAAGGATGCCTTGCTGTATCTGCTTGAAACAAGGACAGCCTGAAGTACAGGTAGTTAACAGTACTCAGGCCAACTACTGAGTGATGATGCTGAGGGGCCTTTTACACTAACTCTCTGACAGCAGGTGTTCTCAGACTTGACCTTGAGTAAGCATATCTTCACCTTTTTTCTTAAGCACCTTCTGGCACATAGCCACTTTCTGCAATAGGGACATGTTATGTGGACGGGAAGCACCTCCTGATGGGCAGGCATTCCCCGAGTGTGTGGACGGAGATTTCTGCCTCTCAGACAAACCCTGGTGTAGACACACTTGAAGCTGTTGTGGTGGTGATCTGAGAGACAGGCAGGGCTGCGGGGCTGCCACTAGGACACGGAAACAAGGGCCTGCTCTGCAGTTTATTATACTCTGTGGGTCTGAAAGGCCTTCACATGACGTGTTTTTCTGTCAGGAAGCAGACATTAAGGCAGCACATGGAGTGACAGCCATCCCACCTGAAGGAGCCTCACAGGAAAAGGGTCAGGTAAGCTTATCTACTCAGAATAAGAGGATGGGCAAGAAGGTTCCTCTTAATCAGTGGTTCACAAACTTGAATCAGAATCACCTGGAGAGCTTATTAAACCAGACTGTTTGTTAGCTTTGGTTCAGTGGGCCTGGGTTTGCCGTGCTAACAAGTTCCCTGGTGGTGCTGATGAAGCTGCTAGTCCAAGGACTTGCACATGGGGAGCCAGAGCTCCAGATCCCTCACACACAGACATCTGGACCACAGAAGTGATGAAGACATGAGGCAAATTCCATTATAATAGCCATCTTTATTTGTAAAAATCCAGATATAAAATGTATTCTTTCAGTCTTTCCGAGTTATCCTTTTTACAAAAACAAAAAGGCACATGAAAACCTTCCCCGCTGTCATTCCCACAGACGGATGTTTTTCAGGCAGCCCTCCCCCCTCCCCCCCATATAGCTACATGCTTCATTCCGGGACGTCTGGCTTCCCCCACATGCTTCGGTGCCTTCCTACCAGGGTAGAGTTCCGAGTTCCGGGACTGAAGTACACAGAGGGGGGTGGGTGAGGGGTGCAGGGTGGAGCGATGCTCCGCGGCGTGCAGGATGGCGTCTAGTAGTAGGTCTCCTTCTCCACCCAGCCTGCGGCAGCAAACACACAGACGCTGCAGTGAGCCCACGCGCCAGCCAACAGAGAGGCTGCAGTGAGCC